>NW_028134623.1:0-81915 GCF_964662115.1 Mustela nivalis | reverse complement strand
TATTTACCGATTTGACAGACAGATAACAAGTAGGTAGAGAGGGCAGGCAGAGAGAGAGAGAGAGGATCAAGCAGGCTGCCGCCTGAGCAGATAGGCCGATGCAGGACTCAAGGCAGGACCCTGAGATCATGACCTGAGCCAAAGGCAGAGGCCTAAACCACTGAGCCATCCAGGAGCCCCCATAACTGGTAATTTTTAATCAACGTGAATTTGCTGCATCAAATAGTTCCTTCTTATTCAAATATAAATATATGAATATATTGATCAACTCACTGGCATGTCTTAGGAGAATGTCATACCTTTAGTAGCAAACTTGAAATCTTGGCAATTAGTTTTGATTTTTGCTTTGGTTTTTATAATTTTAAAAATCCCACCAGCCTTTGGCTTGCTCTCACCTGAGTGCTTTCAGCTGTTTCTCCAACAAAACTGTCCAGGCATCAGAAACTCTCATTGTTTACAGTGGCGCCGACTTCTGAACACTTTGTTAATAAAAAGCTTTTTTTTTTTCTTTTGGCTATTGTAAATGTGGAACAACAATGAGGTATTTCAAAGAGGTGAACCACACATAAATTTCTCTAAGGGTGGGGTGAGCGTTACTCAAAAAGGAACTTGACAAGGCTTTTAAGATATCTATAATCATTATAACTTAACGTGAGTTATTTTTACTGTGCCCTTAACTGGTCAAACACTTGTTGGCTTCCAAGAAAGACTAACGTAGTTCTAGATGGTTTTAGCGGCCTTCTAGCACAGGGTCTCATGAAGCAGGGATTCTAGCCACTGGCTGTGCAAGGCATAAGGCCTGTTAGTGATTCTATTTTTTCCTCTGCAGAATGGGCCTTTCCACATTCCAGGTCTTTCTACCCCAATAAATAATGCGGTGATTCTCTTAGTGAGTTGTACTTTTGGTTTAAACAGCCAACTGTCTCTTAAAAAGGACTTTTGTGTAAAGTCCTTTAAAGAAAAAGTCCTTTAAAAAAATTTTTTTTTTATCTTTTATTTTTTAATCCCATATGTTTACTCTGATCGTGGAACTTTTTTCATTTTTACCTTCTCTGCTGATTAAAATATTCTCTCCAAAATGTCAGTTATTTCCAGGTACTTGCACTGTAGACAATCTTTACATATTTTTTTAAAAATCCATTCACGATTCTTAGTGTAAATCCCGGGGATCTGAAAGACTACCATTTGCTATTCATCGAACAGTTACTATCTACACTAAGTGACAGGGTTGTAGAGAACGTGAGCTCACAAGAGATGTAAGCTTTTTTCCACTTTCAGCTACCATGTTCATTTCTATGTTACTCAGAGGAGCCTTCTTTGTAGAAACATATTATCCAATCTTTTATGAAGCTGAATTTAAATTCTGTCCCTTCATTCCCCACAACGCTTAAAAAGCCAAGCAAATTTTGTTCCATTTTTTAAGAGCCCATAGATGGCATTTTTTTAATGTTGCATTTTTGAGTTTTCATCACTCTTTATGTTACTTCTACTTCACAGATAAACAATTGCTAATGACAATGTGAACTTCCTACAAATGTGCAATCAAAATCCCTAGGTACACATTACCGAAGTTCTTCGTTCCCTTTAAACATTATTTCTCTCTTGATATGCATTCTTGTTTTGTATTATATTGCATTATAAAGTTTTTTTTTTTAACAGACTGCATTTTTTAGAGTAGTTTGGGGATCAAAGTAAAATTCCCTTTCCCCACATACACACAGCCTTCCCCATTATCAACATCCTGTACCACGGTGATAATTTTTCACGCTCACTGACCCTACACTGACACATCATTCTCACCCCAAAGTCCACAGTTTACATTAGAGTTCACTCTTGGTGGGGCACCAGGGTGGCTCAGTGGGTTAAGGCTTCTGCCTTCGGCTCAGGTCATAATCTCACGGTCCTGGGATCGAGCCCCAGACCAGACTCTCTGCTTGGCAGGGAGCCTGCTTTCCCCCAACCCCTGCTTTCCCCGCCTGCCTCTCTGCCTGCTTTGATGCCTGTCAAATAAATAAATAAAATCTTAAAAAAACCTTTTCTCATAGAGTTCACTCTTGGTATAGTATCTTATGCATTTTGACAAATGTGTAGTGATATATATCTAAAATATCATACATATCATACAGAAAATTTTCACTGGCCTAAAAATCCTCTGTGCTCTGACTGTTTATCCTCCTCCTCTTAACTGCTACAAACCTCTGACCTTTATGCCATTTGCATAGTTCTGCCTTTTCTAGAAGGTCATATAGTTGGAACCTTGCAACATGAAGCTTTTTCAAATTGACTTCTTTCTCTTATTATGACGGATTTTAAGTTTGTTCCTTGTCTTTTCATTGCTTGATAGTCATTTCTCTTTATTGCTGAATCATATCCCATTGTTTCAATGGACCACAGTTTATCTATCCATTCTCCTCCTGTAGGACATCTTGGTTACTTCCAACTCTTGGCACATATGGGTAAAGCTGTTACAAACACAGGTTTACATGCAGGATTCTGTGTACACAAGTTGTCGCTCTTTTGGGTGAGTACCAAGGAGCACGATTGCTGGATCATATGGTAAGAATATGTTTAGTTTTGTAAGAAACTGCCCAACTGTCTTCCAAAGTGGTAGCACCATTTTGGTGTTCTCACCAGAATGAATGAGAGTTTCTCTTGTGCCTCATCGTCAAAAGCATTTTATGTTGTCAGTATTTTGGATTTTAGCCATTCTAATAGATGTGTAGTGATATATCATTGTCTTATTTATTTATTTATTTTTTAAAAAGATTTTATTTATTTATTTGACAGAGAGAAATCACAAGAAGACAGAGAGGCAGTCAGAGAGAGAGAGAAAGGGAAGCAGGCTCCTGCTGAGCAGAGAGCCCAACGTGGAACTCGATCCCAGGACCCTGAGATCATGACCTGATCCAAAGTCAGTGGCTTAACCCACTGAGCTGCCAGGCGCCCCTCATGTTCTTTTAATTTACAATTCCTTAATTAGACATGCTGTGATCATCACAGCATCTGTTCATATCATTATTGCCATCTCAATATCTTCTTAAGTGAGGTGTCTGTTCCAGTCCTTGCCAATTTTTCAATCAGGTCATTCATTTTCTTGTGTTTGAGTTAATAAATGAATAAATAATAATAATAAATAATAAATAAATAATGAATGAATGAATTTATTATATATATTATATATGTTATCTATAATATATATAATAAATATTATTATATATTAAATAATTTATTAAAAATAAATTTACTAATGAGGCCAAGAATTCAGAATCACAAATACTTCAGAACTAATAATAACTGCCATCACTTGTTGTTATTGTATAAGATAAATCCTACGATCAAGTTTCAATTTTAAATTCTTACAATTTTAAATTCTTAAAACCTTATGAAGAAGCATCATTTGGAGGGAGCAGTTTTCGTAATTTATCATCCATCAGCCTTTTTTAAAGATTTTATTTATTTATTGGACACAGAGAGAGAGAGAGAGAGGGAGATTACAGGTAAGCAGAGAGGCAGGCAAGCAGGGAGGGAAGCAGGCTTCCTTTTGAGCAGAGCCGGATGTGGGGCTGGATCCCAGGACCCAGAGACCATGACTTGAGATGAAGGCAGAGGCTTAACCCACCACCCACGTGATGAGAGAGCCCCTCAGGTGCCCCTCATCCATCAGCCTTAATGGTTTGGAGGAAAATGTGTGGATGAGTAATGCCTTAGGGAGCTAATCTCTCTAAAGGATTTTCAATCTTTACCCCTCCAAGGTTTTGCACAGTTCTGATAGCCTCTAAACATCCAGCTGATTTCTACAGTGACAGGCCTGTTAAAAACTGTCCGCAAACCAGGAATAGAGCTTGAAACATACCAGTCAAGAACAACTTTGAGTCTTTTAAGGAATTTATCATCATTTCTTTGTTATGATTCCAGGTTCCTGGGATTGTGTCCCACAGTGGGCTGTCTGCTCAGCAGGGAGCCTGCTTCCATTACTCTCTCTCTGCCTGCCCCTCTGCCTTCCTGTGATCTCTGTCAAGTAAATAAATAAAATTTAATAAAAACATATTTTATACCAGTTATTCATGTTTATTAACTCAGATATCACAATACAAATAATTCCAGCAGTTGATCTTTATTAATACCTTCAGCAAGATCAAAAAATTAAGTCATATTTTCTCCAAAAATTTTATATCATCTGATAGGTCAGATATATAAAAAATTACATTTAAAGTCTTAAAAATATCAGCAAATATTTTCATTTAAATGCAAATTTCAAGAAAATCTACTTTTACAAACACGACTTTTTAATCCTATATATTTTTTAAATTTGTCAATATCTGATAAATTCTTTAGCGAGACTATAAATGTGAGATCGAAAAAAATGATTAATAGATGTAGGTTCAAATTATTATGTTCCATTAAAAATGATTTAGTCTTTGATGAACATCTGTTTGGTAATGTGTTGTATCCAAATATAGTAAATTAATGACATATATAAAATTATAGGAAAATGACACCTTCTGTTCCATTATGAGTAGAGCTTTTAAAATGCTATTTGTCACAACCTGTCATCTTGTCATTATGTAGCATTATGTAGCATTTAAAATATATATACTCTTCACTTTGAAGTCTTTTAGAAATCTAAAATATGACTTTCTATGGATTGTGTTTCCATATTCCTTTATTGCCACTTTGAACAAATCCACATGCTTTGATTCAAAGGTAATAAATTCCTCTTATTTGGAAAAATGATATTTATTTTTGTTTTCTCACACTTAGTAGGTGGTTTCATTTTAGCACACTTCAGAGTTATAATTTCATGCTTATTAAAAATATTTATTATGATCTACATAGATGAATGAAACTTTTATTTTGTCAAATTATTTGCCAAAAACTCTGTAATTTTAAAAAATGTATTTCTTTTGAAGGGTTATTTTAGAGCATTCAGAGAGGATCTAGGAGTGTGGTATTATGCAATTTTTAAGTAGGTTTGAAATGGTTATTCATATGATTGTTTCTTTAAGGCTTTTGCTTATTTTGGGTTTTTTTTCTCTTATTTTGTTCATTATATGCTATAAAATATTTTGAAAGTAAATTTAAGGTATGTTTTACATAGTTTATTTTTTGGAAAAAATATTGAAATGACTTATGAAATTCAGTATACTCTCAACATTAATTTATTCTGAAATTTACCAATTGTCTACTGTCTATTTTATGGCAGATATTACTTCAGACTACACTGGTAAATGAAATACTTGGCTTTGTAGAACGTTTATTTTAATGGGTGAGACAATTAAAAGCTATAAACCTGAATAAAAATTGCATAGTGCATTCAAAAATGATGAGTGCAATGGGGAAAAAGAAAAATTAGATCAGGGTGAGAAAAATCAAGGTTGCTAGGCAGGGGATGGGGAGGTAATTTTAATAGGAAGATCAGGGTAGTTACAATGAAGCTGACAATTGAACACACGTATGGAAAGGTGATGAATTTGCCCAGAACTATCAGCAATAAGGTCACTCCAGACAAAGGAATTGGCTATCTTGAAGGCCATTAGGTTGGATCATGCCTGGCATATCTGAGGAATAGCAAGGAGGCCACTGTGAGGGACTGAAGAGTAGCAGGGAAAGAGGTCACAGAGGTTAAATGAGTGGCTAGATCATGTAAAAGCTTAGAAGTCATTGTAAAACTGTGGCTTTATATTTGAAAACTTACTGTGTGATAGGATTTCTACTAATAACTGAGAGTTCAAATGTCCATAAAATTTCAAGGATTCTTATTCTAGGAAGACAGAATAAAGAAAAAGAGTTCATATTTTCACATGGTGTAACAAATGCTTGGAGATCCAAGTGTAGGAAGCTATGGGAGCACAGAAGAAGGCACTAAAATCACACCAATATATTTGATGACTGTGACTTTATATAAATTTGTATTTTCTAGATTTTTTTAATAGTCATGGAATCACACAGTATATTCTATTCATTGCCTGGCTTTTCTTTTCTCAGCACCATTACTTTGAGAATCTCCAATTGTAAATAGTTCATTTTGATGTTGAATAGTAATCTCTTTAATGAATAGATCATAATTTGTCTTTGCTCTATTGATGGACATTGATGAACATTTCTACTGTTTTCAATTCTTGAAAATAAAGCTGCTATGAAATTCATATACAAGTCCTTGTACGAACATAGCGTTTGTTTCTCTTGGTTAAATGTGTAGAAGTAAAATGGCTATTGGTGTAACTGCAACGTATTTTGCATTTAAAAAAATTTTCAAACTATTTTCCAAAGTGGTGGTATCATGATATATGCCAACAACAGTTTAGATTTTTTGTTGCTTCTCAATCTAGCTCAGACGAAGTACAATTAGCCTTTATAATTTTAGCCATTCTAATAGATATGTAAGCATGTCTCATTATGATTTTAATTTGTATTTCTTTAATGTCTAAATGTTGAGAAATTTGTCATGTGCTTATAAGCCATCCATATCCTTTTGGTGACATGTCTCTTCAATAATTTTCTTCACATGTAAAATTGGATACTCTGTTTGGTTTTAGTAAGGTTTTTAATTTTTATTCATTTTTTAATCATCAGAGTTGATGTCCATTATCAGATATATAATTTGCAAATCCCTTCTCCATCTTTACGGTTTCTCAATGGAGCTTTGATAGCTGTGTCTTTCAAGAAATATGCTACTTCTTTCTTGGTACACGGAGGTATGACTAGAACATTGTCAATGTTGACCTTTGCAAAGAAAATCATGCCTTAAGATATATGTAGTCTGCGGTTGTTGGGAGTGTTCTGTAATATCAAGCATATCTTGTTAGTTGATAATTTTGTTCATGTCTTACATATCTTACCAATTTGATGACCATTTGTCTATATAATCTCAAAATAAAGGTGTTGAAACTTTTTTCCAATTCTCTTCTAAGATAGAAGTTATGATTTTTGTTCTTAGTTTTTCCCTATATATCCCCAAATCTGTTATTAAGTATTAAAAGTCAAGAATTATTATACTCCCTGATAAATTCATCCTTATACTCTTCTGTAATTTTGACTTGATCTTTATGTCTGATAATGAAATTTGCTTTAAAATCACTTTTCATTATCTTGATATAACCACCAAAGGTATAGTGTGATTAGTGTTAATATAGCATATTTTTTCTTTTACTTTATAAAGCACTTCTATATTTAATCCTGAAAAAAAAAAAACAGCTTTTTAGCTCTGGAAGCATCTTTCTAAATTATTTTTTTTTTTAAATGAAGCAGTAACAATTTTTGTTAAGGGACCTAAACTGAAAGTAGGTTTATTTATTAATTTATTTAGTAAAAGATTTTATTTTGTTTATTGACAGCAAGAGAGAGAGAGAGAGGAAGCACACAATCGGGAGGAATAACGTGCAAAGGGAAAGGAAGAAGCAAGCTCCTCGGGTTGCAAGTAGTCCCATGCAGGGCTGGATCACTGTACACTGGAATCATGACCTCAGCCAAAGGCAAATATCTGCTTAAACAACTGAGTCATCCAGGCACCCCTAGAAAATTAAAAAAAAAAAAAGACCTTTTAAAATCATTTTTTTTCTTTTTTTTAATATTTTATTTATTTGACAGACAGAGAGACAGGAAGAGGAACTATAAGCAGGACAGAGGGACAAAGAGAAGCAGGTTTCCCACTGAGCAGATAGACAGATGTGGGGCTCCATCCCAGGACCCTGGGATCATGGACTGAAAAGAAGGGACACTTATGGAAGAAGCCACCCAGACAACTCTTTTCTTTGTTTTTAATATATGGCAACTGATGCTTCCCAGCATGAGGAGCATATTACCCATTGATTAAATCTTTGATAACAACCTATTTAAAGAGGTGTGTAAATATATACTTACTCATATTTATACACTTTGTGTTTTCTTCATAGTTTGGGGCTGGACCCCATGGTCACAACACTGCTTCCAGTCTTTGCCTTCCCATCTGTTGATACCAGGCATTTGGTCAGCAAAGCAAATTAGTATCATAATTAATAAGCCCTTGGCACCATATCTCTGGAGCAGGAGTTGCTCCTAGCCAAGGCCCAGAGCAGTTGACCTCCCCTCGCTAGTGCTATAGCCCCAAGGACTAGGTCCCTGCTACCAGAACTCAGTCTTACATGTTATGCTAAGTAGACAAAACCAAAACAGTAAAGCTCCAACAGCTTTCACTGGCATGCCTCAGCTCCCACTCCCTCGACGTCCAGGCAGTACCAGATGCCAGGGAGGGGTCTTGGTCCAACATATGGGAGGGAAGGAAGTAGCCACGAGCAAGTACCTGCCTCTCTGTGCCTTTCTTTCATGAGCAGGTTGTAAGGAGGAGGAAGAGGAAGGGGAAGAGAGGTGAACTTCAAGGGGTGAAGGCCTCAGGTAGGCAGCTGGCTCCTGCCAGTAGGAAAGGTACAAAGGAGAAGGCAGTGAGTCTTTCAGGGAGGGTGGGGGTTAAGGGTTACAGCTTATGACGGAATCTGGACAGGAGTAATAGGGATACTAGTCATTTGAGTCCACCATTGGCAAGCTGGGCTGGGTGTCAGGGCAGATAGGCCTCCCTGGGCAACGGCACATGAGAGAAGGTGGAATTCTTCTCTGAGGAGCAGGTGGAGCTTTGGGTGGTGGGAAAGCATAGACAGTATTGTTCCAGGGCCAAGGACAGGTCCGGGTACTCCTGGTTGGAGGTCAAGGCCACAGTATGATCCAGGTCTTCTACCAGCAGCTTGAAGGTACCACATGCCAGCCACCCCTCATTACTGTGTATAACTCTCTGGTGCACTCATTGGCTTATCCATCAAATGACTCCTTCAGCAGCTTGAAAACCACCTCCACAGGCACTCCAGTTTATGGAAGGCTTCCAGAGTAAAGATTTTGCACAGGATCACCCAAAAAGACCAGAAGTCACTCTGGTGGATGTAGATCTGGCCAAACATGGCCTTAGGGATCATCCACTTCACAGGCAGTCCACTGTTGGTAGTCTTTTTATAGTAACTGATGTGGTGATATCTCTGTCAAGGCTGAAGTCTGAGATCTTCATCATGTTGTCCTTTGTCACCAGCACTTCCCTGGTGGCCAGGTCTTGGTGTACGCACTTCTTGGAGGCAAGGTACTCCATGCCTCAGGCTACCTGGTAGGCACAGGATGCCAGGTCCTTGGAGGAGAGTTGCACTGCTGCATTGTGGCTGATATTGTAACATACTCCAGGTCAGGAGGCCTCTGGGCCTGCAGGTACTCCTGTATGTTGTCTTTGGAGGCATATTCCGTGAGAGTGTACGAAGGACCATCCTGTGTGAAGGATCCAGCATGTTGATGGTGTCCTTGTGCTGTCCAATCATCTTCATCATCTCCATTTCTGAGATTAGGTTTGACAGGTCTTTCTCTGTTGCATCTGACTTCAACATCTTCACAGACACTTTAGTCAAATGGTTGGATTTGTGTTTGTCCAGCCCAATGGCCTCCTCCAACACCACCTGCCCAAAGTAGGCCTGTCTTAGGGGTCTGCCTAAACTGCCTACAATCGGCCTGTCTCAAGGCAGTTATGAACTCTAGATTATCCTCAAAAACATTAAAACACAAGCTAAAAATTCTCTTCACTAGATCTCTGTCGCAGGTCTAATTTTCTTCTCTTTCATCATTTATCTTTTTCCTGATTCTTATTTTCAGAATAGTTTATTTTGCTTCCAAGTGTTTCCCCTGGTTTCTGTATGCTGTTTCAGAGGGAAGAATTATCCTGTCATAATATTATTTCTTGAGCATTCATTACATCTCTCAGTTAAAATGGGTTTTTTTTATGGTATTGATTCATTTGAGTTTTCTCAAAATGGGAAGAATTTTCAAAATGGTGTTTTCCTCAAGGTTCAGAGTATGTCTTAGCCTCATCTTTACTCTTTTTGAATTCACTTTTCAAATTCTTGTCCCTCTTTTTATCTTTTTAAATTTAAATGTTTTATTTTTACTATTCTTTTATTTGAGTATAGTTGATATTCAGTGTTACATTGGTTTCAGGTTTTCAATATCTCCATACATTATTCTATGATCACTCCAAATATAGCCACCATCTGTCACCATATAACACTAATATAATATCATTGACTATATTCTCTACACTGTCCCATATCTCTTTTTAAATTCTCTGATATTTATGTTTTCTGTTATTCCAATGTTCGACCATCATTTTACTTGGATACTTTAATAAAATATGCCTGATTACACACTCTTTGCTGAAAACCATAGTATTGGATTTATAGTAGTCTTCTTCTTCTTCTTCTTTTTAAATTAACATATAATGTATTATTAGCCCCAGAGGTACAGGTCAGTGAATCGCCAGGTTTACACACTTCACAGCACTCACCAAGCACATACCCTCCCCAATGTTCATAACCCCACCACCCTCTCCCTACCCTCCCCAACCCCCTGGCAACTCTCAGTTTGTTTTGTGAGATTAAGAGTCTCTTATGGTTTGTCTCCCTCTTGATCCCATCTTGTTTCATTTACTCTTTTCCTGTCCCCCAAACCCCCCACATTGCACCTCCATTTCCTCATATCAGGGAAATCATATGATAGTGTCTTACTCTGGTTGACATATTTTGCTAAGCATAATACCCTCTAGTTCCATCCATTCCATCGCAAATGGCAAGATTTCATTTCTTTTGATGGCTGCATAGTATTCCATCACACACACACACACACACACACACACACACACACACACTCACACACACACACACACACATATATATATATATCATTCATTTGTTGATGGACATCAAGGTTCTTTCCATAGTTTGGCTATTGTGGATATTGCTGCTATAAACATTTGGTGCACGTGCCCCTTTGGATCATATAGTAGTCTTCTTTACCTCTATCAGAACCCCAAGAAGCTTTATTCATTTATTTACTCACATAAACAAATGATCCAACACAACGTTTTTTGATGTTCAAATGTAGTATAATGTCTTACCGCTTAACATTATGCATACTGCTCTCTTTCGCTGTTTTACTAAATACACATCATCACTATGCCATTTAATCAGAAAGAACATTTGAACTCAGAATTCTCTCCATATCAGGGAATGAAGACTCCACCCTTCTGTTTGTGCAGGTAAAATAAATGTTGATATTGTCTGTCCTGCACATACCCCATCCTGTTCACCAGAATATTCACCATCAAAATAGATGCAAAATAAAAACCATACCTCACCACTTCTATTACCACCCAGCATGCTAAAAACACCATCATATGTTCCTGAATTATTGACTTGACTGATAACCCCACTTCCACACATACTGCACTCCTTTCTCCCTGAAAATTTATTTTGGTACAGAAACTTAACCTTTACCCATTTGTCAGGTCAAAAGTAGGTAGAGAGGCAGGCAGAGAGAGGGGTGGGGGAGTAGGCTCCCCGCTGAGCAGAGAGCCCAATGTGGGGCTCCATCCCAGGACCCTGAATTCATGACCTGAGCCGAAGGCAGAGGCCTAAACCACTGAGCCACCCAGGAGCCACCATATCTCGTAATTTTTAATCAACATGGATTGGCTGCATCAAATAGTTCCTTCTTCTTCAAATATAAATATATAAATATATTGATCAAGTCACTCGCATGTCTTAGGAGAATGTCATACCTTTAGTAGCAAACTTGAAATCTTGGCCATTGGTTTTGATTTTTGTTTTGCTTTGATTTGGTTCGGTTTTGATATTTTAAAAATCCCTCCAGCCCTTGGCTATGTCTGAGCTGAGTGCTTTCTGCTGTTTCTGCAACAAAACTGTCAGGGCAGCGAAAACTCTCATTGTTTTCTGTGGCGCCCCCTTCTGAACACTTTGTTAATAAAAAGCTTTTTTTTTTTTTTTTTTGGCTATGGTAAATGTGGAACAACAATGAGGTATTTCAAAGGGTTGAACCACAGATTAATTTCTCTAAGGGTAGGGTGAGGGGTACTCAAAAAGGAACTTGACAAGGCTTTTAAAGATACCGACAATCATTATAACATAACGTGACTGATTGTTTCCATGCTCTTAACTGGGCAAACACTTGTCGGGTTCCAAGAAATACTAACATAGTTGAGATGTTTCTAGCGGCCTTCTAGCACAGGGTCTCATGAGGTAGGGATTCTAGCCACTGGATGTGCAAGGCATGAGGCCTGTTAGTGATTCTATTTTTTCCTCTGCAGAATGGGTCTTTCTACATTCCAGGTCCTTTCTACCCCAATACATCATGCGGTGATTCTCTCAGTGATTTGTACTTTTGGTTTAAACAGCCAACTGTCTCTTAAAAAGTACTTTTGTTTAAATTCTTTTTTAAAAAAAGTCCTTTCACAAAATTTTTTTTTTAATTTTTATTTTTTAATCCCATATGTTTACTCTGATCCTGGAACTTTGTCATTTTGTCCTCTGCTGATTAAAATATTCTTCATCATCAGCACCTACTGCTCTCCTCTCCTGGTGGTCTCTCCGGAAGGGGTCTTCTCTAGCTCTTCTAGCAGAGGATGGGCACTTCCCCTCTACCCCTGTTGCTGGACCAACCTTACCTATCCTGCAGGGTCAGGTCGGCCTGGCCTTTTATCTGTTGTTCTCTTCTGAGTGGTTAGATTTCATAGATACCATGCTTTGCTTTTGTCAGGATTTACCCTGGACTATCAAAACTCGTTTCTTGTGCCAGTGAAGCCTAAAAACAGTCCTGATGAGAGAACCAGGAACTCGAACAGATCATATTTATCCTGAATGTTCTGTCCAAAATGAAAAATATATTTCTGAGGAGCCTCAGGATCTGAGAAGGGAAGTTTCACCAACTCTGTCACGTAGGGGCATCAATTCTGATTCTGTGTCAATTTTCCTACTTTCCCAGCTAGTAATTCTCTACCTCAGAAAGCCCACTCTCAACCGTTTCCTCTCTCAAAGGCAGTTGCTCTTAGAGTCTGCACATGGCACTTGGGGCCTGCTGGTCGTTGGCTACTGCCCTCTGTACCTTGGGTCTAACAGCTGCGGGGCATCAAGATGAGAACGTCTCTTGTTTTAAGATTATATAGTTTGGGGCACATGGTAAGCAATAATCACTTTTTTAGTTGATCCAAGTGTTCAACCTTTCTTATTTATTCAAGTACCACAATACTTGTCTAAGATTTGTCCTCCCCCCCATTTTAATATCTCTTATGTGGCAATCACCTTGCACTTGATGACATATCCTACTTTAACTGACTGCATTTCTCTCTTAGTCGATCATAAACTATAGTGCATCTTACCCTTGATGAAAGCTAGGATGCAATTAAATACTCTATTATGGTTACAATTCTGATATTTAAAATCCTCCGTTAGCTCCCTGTGCCCCCACAGTGTAGTACCTCACCTCCTCGGCATAGTATACAAACCATCTCACCCCCAGGGTTAACCCCGGGACTCAGCCTCCATCCCCAGGTGATGCTGCCAGATCAGCTGTCAGTTGTCATGAACTTGCTGTAGTTTCGGGAATGCACTTTGCTGCCTCCTGGCACTTTGAAACTTGACACACTCATCCTCATTCTTCGCTTTGCCCTTGTCTATCACCTCCCCTGAAAATCTGTTCCTAAATGGCTTTACCCAGCTCCAACCTACCCTTGGCAATCTTTTATCTCCCTGTGGTAAAACCTGTCACACTGCACCATGGACATGCCCGTTGCTCCCCTGAGAAGAGAAAAGGGAGAGTGAGGGCCCCCCAGCATTTTCAGCTCTAGTGCAGGGCCCCATGCCTGGCTTGTAGGAAATGCCCGATCATGAAGACAAACGGAGATCATCCTCTGGCTAAAACCAGCTCTTATTTTCCTACAGCAGGATCTGGATCAATTAAGAGCAGCGAGTTATTATTGCTGTTTTTCTAGGGATTTTATAGCCATATATTTCCCAGGTTTTGACTTTTTTTATAGCACTTTAATTCAGGCTTCAACCACTTCCAAGTCAGATCAGGTGAAATCATTTTCCTTCCCATAGCCTCGGTGTATTTCACACCTAGTAATTTTTTTTTAAAGATCTTATTTACCCATTTGACAGATCACAAGTAGGTAGAGAGGCAGGCAGAGGGGGGGGGAGCAGGCTCCCCGCTGAGTAGAGAGCCCGATGTGGGGCTCCATCCCAGGACCCTGAAATCATGACCTGAGCCGAAGGCAGAGGCCTAAACCACTGAACCACCCAGGAGCACCCATATCTCGTAATTTTTAAGCAGTGTGGATTGGCTGCATCAAATAGTTCCTTCTTCTTTAAATATAAATATATAAATATATTGATGAAGTCACTCGCATGTCTTAGGAGAATGTCATACCTTTAGTAGCAAACTTGAAATCTTGGACATTGGTTTTGATTTTTGTTTTGGTTTGATTTCGTTCGGTATTTGTAATTTTAAAAATCCCTCCAGCCCTTGGCTCTGTCTGACCTGAGTGCTTTCTGCTGTTTCTGCAACAAACTGTCCGGGCAGCGAAAACTATCATTGTTTATAGTGGCGGCCCCTTCTGAACACTTTGATAATAAAAAGGTTTTTTTTTTTTTTTTTTTTGGCTATGGTAAATGTGAAACAACAACAGTTAGGTATTTCAAAGAGTTGAAAAACAGATAAATTTCTCTAAGGTTGGGGTGAGGGTTACTCAAAAAGGAACTTGACAAGGCTTTTAAAGATATAGACATTCATTATAACATAACGTGACTGATTGTTTCCGTGCTCTTAACTGGGCAAACACTTGTTGGCTTCCAAGAAAGACTAACATAGTTGAGCTGGTTTTAGCGGCCTTCTAGCACAGGGTCTCATGAGGCAGGGATTCTAGCCACTGGCTGTGCAAGGCATGAGGCCTGTTAGTGATTCTATTTTTTCCTTTGTAGAATGGGTCTTTCTACATTCCAGGTCCTTTCTACCCCAATAAATAATGCGGCGATTCTCTCAGTGATTTGTACTTTTGGTTTAAACAGCCAACTGTCTCTTAAAAAGGACTTTTGTTTAAAGTCCTTTTAAAAAAAGAACTTTCCAAAAAAATTTTTTTTGAATTTTTATTTTTTAATCCCATATGTTTACTCTGATCCTGGAACTTTGTCATTTTGACCTTCTCTGCTGATTAAAATATTCTTCATCATCACCACCTACTGCTCTCCTCTCATGGTGATCTCTCCGGAAGGGGTCTTCTCTAGCTCTTCTAGCAGAGAATGGGTACTTCCCCTCTACCCCTTTTATCGGACCAACCTTACCTATCCTGCAGCGTCAGGTCGGCCTGGCCTTTTATCTGTTGTTCTCTTCTGAGTGGTTAGATTTCATAGATACCGTGCTTTGCTTTTGTCAGGATTTTCTGTGGACCATCAAAACCCGTTTCTTGTGCCAGTGAAGCCTAAGAAACAGTCCTGATGAGTGAACCAGGAACTCGAACAGATCATATTTATCCTGAATGTTCCGTCCAAAATGAAAAATACATTTCTGAGGAGCCTCAAGATCTCTGAGAAGGGAAGTTTCACCAACTCTGTCATGTAGGGGCATCAATTCTGATTCTGTGTCAATTTTCCTGCTTTCCCAGCTAGTAATTCTCTACCTCAGAAAGCCCACTCTCAACCATTTCCTCTCTCAAAGGCAGTTGCTTTAGAGTCTGCACATGGCACTTGGGGCCTGCTGGTCGTTGGCTACTGCCCTCTGTACCTTAGGTCTAAAAGCTGTGGGGCATCAAGATGAGAACGTCTCTTGTTCTAAGACTTAATATAGTTTGGGGCACATGGTAAGCAATAATCACTTTTTTAGTTGATCTAAGTGTTCGACCTTTCTTAATTATTCTAGTACCACTGTTTACTTGTTCTAAGATTTGTCCCCCCCCCATTCTAATAACTCTTGCACTTGATGAATATCCTAGTTTAACTGACAGCATTTCTCTTTCTTAGTCGAAGATAATCTATACTGCATCTTACCCTTGATGAAAGCTAGGATGCAATTAAATACTCTATTATGATTACGATTCTGATATTTGAAATCCTCCGGTAGCTCCCTGTGCCCCCACAGTGTAGTACCTCACCTCCTCGGCATAGTATACAAACCATCTAAACCCAGTGTTAAACCTGGGGCTCAGCGTCCATCCCCAGGTGGTGCTGCCAGATCAGCTGTCCGTTGTCATGAACTTGCTGTAGTTTCGGGAATGCACTGTGCTGCCTCCTGGCACTTTAAAACTTGACACACTCATCCTCATTCTTCCCCTTGTCCTTGTCTATCACCTCCCCTGAAAATCTGTTCCTAAGTGGCTTTTCCCAGCTCTAACCTACCCTTGGCAGTCTTTTATTTCCCTGTGGTAATACCTTTCACACTCCACCATGGACATGCCCGTTGTCCTCCTGAGAATTGAAAAGGCACAGTGAGGGCCCCACAGCATTTGCAGCTCTAGTACAGAGCCCCATGCCTGGCTTGCAGGAAATGCCAGATCATGAAGACAAACGGAGATCATGCTCTGGCTAAAACCAGCTCTTCTTTTCCTACTGCAGGATCTTGATCAATTAAGAGCAGCCAGCTATTATTACTGTTTTTCTAGGGATTTTTTACCCATATATTTCCCAGGTCCTGACTCTTTTTATAGCACTTTAATTCAGGCTTCAACCAATTCCTAGTCAGATCAGGTGAAATCATTTTCATTCCCATAACCTCGAATATTTCACACCTAGTAATTCTATTTTTAACGATCTTATTTACCCATTTGACAGATCAAAAGTACGTAGAGAGGCAGGCAGAGGGGGGGGAAGCAGGCTCCCCACTGAGTAGAGAGCCCGATGTGGGGCTCCATCCCAGGACCCTGAAATCATGACCTGAGCCGAAGGCAGAGGCCTAAACCACTGAGCCTCCCAACACCCCCATATCTGGTAATTTTTAATCAATGAGGATTTGCTGCATCAAATAGTTCCTTCTTCTTCAAATAAAAATATATAAATATATTGATCAAGTCACGCGCATGTCTTAGGAGAATGTCATACATTTAGTAGCAAACTTGAAATCTTGGCCATTGTTTTTGATTTTTGTTTTGGTTTGATTGGTTCGGTTTTTGTAATTTTAAAAATCCCTCCAGCCCTTGGCTCTGTCTGACCTCAGTTCTTTCAGCTGTTTCTGCCACAAAACTGCAGGGGCAGCTAAATCTCTCATTGTTTACTGTGGCGCCACCTTCTGAACACTTTGTTAATAAAAAGCTTTTTTTTTTTTTTTTTTTTTTGGGTATGGTAAATGTGGGACAACAATGAGGTATTTCAAAAAGGTGAATCACAGATAAATTTCTCTAAGGGTGGGGTGAGGGTTACTCAAAAAGGAACTTGAAAGGCTTTTAAAGATATCTATAATCATTAGATATTAACGTAACTTAACGTTACTTATTGTTACTGTGCCCTTAACTGGGCAAACACTTGTTGGCTTCCAAGAAAGACTAACATAGTTCTAGATGGTTCTACCAGCGTTCTAGCACAGGGTCTCATGAGGCAGGATTTCTAGCCACTGGCTGTGCAAGGCATGAGCCTGTTAGTGATTCTATTTTTTCCTCTTCAGAATGGGCCTTTCCACATTCCAGGTCCTTTTACCCCAATAAATAACGTGGTGATTCTCTTAGTGAATTGTACTTTTGGTTTAAACAGCCAACTGTCTCTTACAAAGGACTTTTGTTTAAAGTCCTTTAAAATAAATCCTTTAAAAAATTTTTCTTATCTTTTATTTTTTAATTCCATATGTTTACTCTGATCGTGGAACTTTTTTCATTTCTACCTTCTCTGCTGATTAAATATTCTCTCCAAAATGTCAGTTATTTGCAGGTACTTGCACTGTAGACATTCTTTACATATTTTTTAAAAAATCCATTCACGATTCTTAGTGAAAATCCCGGGGATCTGAAAGACTACCATTTGCTATTCATCGAACAGTTACTGTCTCCACTAAGTGACAGGGTTTCAGAGAACCTGAGCTCACAAGAGATGTAAGCTTTTTTCCACTTTCTGCTACCATGTTCATTTCTATGTTACTCAGAGGAGCCTTCTTTGTAGAAACATATTATCCAATCTTTTATGAAGCTGAATTTAAATTCTGTCCCTTCATTCCCCACAACGCTTAAAAAGCCAAGCAAATTTTGTTCCATTTTTTAAGAGCCCATAGATGGCATTTTTTTAGTGTTGCGTTTTTGAGTTTTCATCACTCTTTATGTTACTTCTACTTCACAGATAAACAATTGCTAATCAATGTGAACTTCCTACAAATGTGCAATCAAAATCCCTAAGTACACATTACCGAAGTTCTTCGTTCCCTTTAAACATTATTTCTCTCTTGATATGCATTCTTGTTTTGTATTATATTGCATTATAAAGTTTTTTTTAACAGACTGCATTTTTTAGAGTAGTTTGGGGATCAAAGTAAAATTCCCTTTCCCCACATACACACAGCCTTCCCCATTATCAACATCCTGAACCACGGTGATAATTTTTCATGCTCACTGACCCTACACTGACACATCATTCTCACCCCAAAGTCCACAGTTTACATTAGAGTTCACTCTTGGTGGGGCACCAGGGTGGCTCAGTGGGTTAAGGCTGCTGCCTTCGGCTCAGGTCATAATCTCACAGTCCTGGGATCGAGCCCCAGACCAGACTCTCTGCTTGGCAGGGAGCCTGCTTTCCCCCAACCCCTGCTTTGCCCGCCTGCCTCTCTGCCTGCTTTAATGCCTGTCAAATAAATAAATAAAATATTAATAAACCTTTTCTCATAGAGTTCACTCTTGGTATAGTATCTTATGCATTTTGACATCTGTGTAGCGATATATATTTAAAATATCATACATATCATACAGAACATTTTCACTGGCTTAGAAATCCTCTGTGCTCTGCCTGTTCATCATCCTCTTCTCCTAACTGCTACAAACCGCTGACCTTTATACCATTTGCATAGTTCTGCCTTTTCTAGAACGTCATATAGTTGGATCCTTGCAACATGAAACTTTTTCAAATTGACTTCTTTCACTTATTATGACGGATTTTAAGTTTGTTCCATGTCTTTTCATTGCTTGATAGCCATTTCTCTTTATCGCTGAATCATATCCCATTGTTTCAATGGACCACAGTTTATCTATCCATTCTTCTCCTGAAGGACATCTTGATTACTTCCAACTCTTGGCACTTATGGGTAAAGCTGTTACAAACACAGGTTTATATGCAGGATTCTGTGTACACAAAGTTGTCGCTCTTTTGGTTGAGTGCCAAGGAGCATGATTGCTGGATCATATGGTAAGAATATGTTTAGTTTTGTAAGAAACTGCCCAACTGCCTTCAAAAGTGGTAGCACCATTTTGGTGTTCTCACCAGAATGAATGAGTTTCTCTTGTTCCTCATCGTCAAAAGCATTTAATGTTGTCAGTATTTTGGATTTTAGCCATTCTAATAGATGTGTAGTGATATATCATTGTCTTATTTATTTATTTATTTTTTAAAAAGATTTTATTTATTTATTTGACAGAGAGAGATCACAAGAAGACAGAGAGGCAGTCAGAGAGAGAGAGAAAGGGAAGCACGCTCCTGCTGAGCTGAGAGCCCAATGTGGAACTCGATACCAGAACCCTGAGATCATGACCTGATCCAAAGGCAGCGGCTTAACCCACTGAGCCATCCAGGCGCCCCTCATTGTTCTTTTAATTTACAATTCCTTAATTAGACATGCTGTGGATCATCACAGCATCTTTTCACATCATTATTGCCATCTCAATATCTTCTTCAGGGAGTTGTCTGTTCCGGTCCTTGCCAATTTCTCAATAATGTCATTCATTTTCTTGTCTTTGAGTTAATAAATAAATACATAATAATAATAAATAAATAAATAAAAAATGAATGAATGTATTTATTATATACATTATATATGTTACATATAGTATATTATATACATTATTATATATTAAATAATGATTTATTAAAAATAAATTTACAATGAGGCCAAAAAAACAGAATCACAGATACTTCAGAACTAATAATAACTGCCATCACTTGATGGTATACTATAAGGTAAATCCTACGATCAAGTTTCAATTTTAAATTCTTACAATTTTAAATTCTTAAATCCTTATGAAGAAGCATCATTTGGTGGAGCAGTTTTCATAATTTAGCATCCATCAGCATTTTTTTTAAGATTTTATTTATTTATTGGACACAGAGAGAGAGAGAGAGAGAGAGAGAGAGATCACAAGTAAGCAGAGAGGCAGGCAAGCAGGGAGGGTAGCAGTCTTCCTTTTGAGCAGAGCCCGATGTTGGGCTGGATCCCAGGACCCAGAGACCATGACTTGAGATGAAGGCAGAGGCTTAACCTACCACCCACGTGATGAGAGAGCCCCTCAGGTGCCCCTCATCCATCAGTCTTAATTGTTTGGAGGAAAATGTGTGGATGAATAATGTCTTAGGGAGCTAATCTCTCTAAAGAATTTTCAAGTCTTTACCCCTTCAAGGTTTTTGTATAGTTTTGATGGCCTTTCAACATCCAGCTGATTTCTACAGTGACAGGCCTGTTAAAACCTGTCCTCCAAACAGGAATAGAGCTTGAAACATACCAGTCAAGAGCAACTTTGAGTCTTTTAAGGAATTTATTATCATTTCTTTGTTTTTGGTTAATATCTGAAATAGTTCCATATTACACTTGCATAATTTTTAAAGAGCTGACTTTGAAGGAGGCATTCAGTTCCAGCTAGTTCCATATTTTGGCAAGAACTATAATTCTATATAAAAAAAAAACATATTTTAGGGCGCCTGGGTGGCTCAGTGGGTTAAAATCCCTGCCTTCGGCTCAGGTTATGATTCCAGGTTTCTGGGATTGAGTCCCACAGTGGGCTCTCTTCTCAGCTCGGAGCCTGCTTTCATTCCTCTCTCTCTGCCTGTCTCTTTGCCTTCCTGTGATCTCTGTCAAGGAAATAAATAAAATTTTTAAAAAAACATATTTTATACCAGTTATTCATGTTTATTAACTAAGACAGCTGAATGTTTGCTAGCTAGTCAGCCAATACAGAGAAATATTAGGTAGGGTAATTACTCACAGTTGTGTTTAATAAAATGAGAGAAAATTATCAAATGACAGTAATAATAATAATCCTATAGCAGGCTAAATAATTCAATGATAATTCCAAGTATTAATCTAGCTTTCTTCCCTGATTATGACTCTTCTCTCCTTTATCATAATGGGAGTAGCAGATTGTCTGCAATGAATTGTGAAAACCCAGCAGTGACTTTGGCAGTGAAGGCCTCCCATCCATTTTGATAGGTTAAAATGATTCTGGTTGGTCTTGAGGAAATGTGTCAATTTTTTTTCTGTGTGTGTCATGAAAGAAAGAAGCAATAGTAAATTCTTGCTGTTATTCCATGCTGCCAATAAAATCATACTGCCAACAAGAGGCTGTTGACACTGTAAGTGTAGTTAACTGTCTTGAAATACTAGGCCTCGAAATAAAATTCCAATATTTCACATAACCTCTTTTTTTAAAGAAAACAAAACAAAACAAAACAAAACAACTATACTGCTTACATTTAGGGCCCTGCTGTTGTGTAAGTATTTTTGAACATGTCTACTGTAAGTGTATATATATATTTTTTTCTGTGCAATAAATTCATTTAGAGATAAATTTGGATTGCAAATTATTTTGGGGGAGGCATGGTATTTGGGGCTCGTCTTACAAGTAAAAAGGACTAAAAGAAAGAAGAAAAACATTTTTTATTACAGCATATTTACATCTGTCCAAAGTACTTATTTACTATAGTACTGACTAATGTATAATACTGTACACAAGGAAGAAGTTAAATGAGTTATAATTCAGTCTTGCTGGTATGAAATGTGATATCTGGCAATCTGGTCCAGTTCATTACATCAGGTCATTTGTATGTTATTATTACCATTTTGATAGCATAGCACATTTTATAACCCAGACATTTTACAATGGAACTATGATGCATGTATTTTCAAAAGTATAGACATACATGTAGCTATGATGTCAAAAAAGATGAATGTCCATAGTACCATATAGACTCAACAAATAAAAGTGTCCAAGGCTCTGAGTGAGATTTATGAATATTGTGTAAGATTAGGCCAACATGTGGTTTTGATAAAAATAATCTGTTCTTAAATTAGAATTACAGTCGTTGAGTACAGTGTTGAAAATGGCAGATAGATTTTAGCTATCTTTGCTCACTAGGGAAAATGGAAAAATGTTTAGTTTGGTCAGATTTTCACTTAACTTCTGAAAAATCTTAAGTTTGAGAGAACCCTTCTGAAATAAGAATCCTTAAAGACATAACCCCTTTGGCACAAGTTTTCAAGAAACATGTTTGATGTTGTAGACAATTATATGGCACACGTACTGTTCTAGATGTTTCATGCCAATAATATGTAAGCCATACCATAGTTACGTATACATATAGAGATGTTCCTCAGCTTACAAGGGGGCTATGTACAGAGAAACACATTAAAAAATTGAAAATGCATTTAATACCCCTAAACTATCAAATATCATAGCTTACCTTAAGCTTATTTAAACATACTCAGAACACTTACATTTGCCTGCATTTGGGCAAAATCATCTTAAGCAAAGCCTATTTTATAACAAAGTATCAAATATCACATGCAATTTATTAAATATTACACTAAAAAAAAGGGAGAAGTAAACTCCCGGCTAAGCAGGGAATCTGTTGCAGAACTGAGTCCCAGAACCCTAAGATCATGACCTTAGCTAAAGGCTCAGGTGTTTAACTGACTGAGCCACCCAGGTGTCCCAATCTGAGAAGAGTTCTGTATGTTATTCCTATTCATATGAAGTTTAAAATCTAGGTAATTAACTTAATATTTTAGTGGCTACTACATAGATAGCACTATGTTCCAGGCAGAGAGTAAGAAAGAAATATTAAATCAACCATATTCTATGCATTCTAAATGAAAATAATTAATCAATCATAATAAATCCTTCTATTGATGGAATATCAACTTATAAGCTTTCCTCCATATGAACAATGCCAAATACCAGAATAAAGGGTCATCTAATACAAATAAAGGATAGAATTAAAGAATTCTGGTAAGCCATTTAATTTTGAAAAATGGTGCTATATTGTTGCTGAGTTGTGGTTTTCAGTTACATAATATCTGATAAGTGTAGAAGTAACATGAGTGTTACGTGAGATGAGAAATGGTATATAATAAAGATATTTTTAAAAGTACAGATAAATACAAATTTGTAAACATAGCATTATGGAGGAATAAAAATAAATGATAGCTACACACTCTAAAGTGAATAAATCTTGGAAAGTTAATAGAGAAGTAAAACAAGGATAGTGCAAAAAGTATGGTTCATTTTTATGAAGTTCATACAAATTCTGTGAAACCGTAGATGGACTTAAAGATACTATTATGTATCAAATATTGCAAAAATTAAGCAAGGAAATAGCAAACATAAAATAACCAAAGCATACAAACTTGGTTAGATACAATAGGTGTGATCATGTTCCACTTCATAAAGAGATGAGTTAATAGATAAATAAAAGTAACTAGACTTTTTAGAAGTTAATAAAACCTTGCCTGTTATTTCTTAGTAATATAAAATATATGGTTTTCTAACAAAAACGTTTATCTTAAAAATATTTAAAAATAAATTTCAGGCTACTCATAAGGTTATATTTACTTTTCCACTGAATGAAAAGCTGGTTGTTGTAGTTTTAGTTGTTTGTTTGTTTTAGTCTCCTCCTAGTTTTTATTATTATAATGTGGAATGAGGAATGTTAGATTGAAAAGTGAATTATTTTATACACAAAAATCATTACTTGAATCAACTGCTGGAACAGCACATTGAACTCCTGAAAATATGCCCTTTTGCCTTATGGAAGAGTAACAGTTATGCTTACTTCTGAAACATACTTGGTGGTGGCCCTAAATAGTGACACCTTAGTAAACATTTTGAATATTTGCAATTAATTTTTGTAGTCATAGGGCTCCAAAAGTCACTGCTGATATCTTAGCAGGTATTTCAATAAAGCTAAAAGTTTCCTGACTGTTTAAAAATATTAACAAGGCACAAAACATGGCAGAAGTACTGTCCTCAGATATTATTTTTTTCCATATGCTCCTGATTCCAGACATGACAAGTTATTTTTTTAAAATTTTTTATATAAGATTTTATTTATTTATTTGACAGAGATCACAAGTACGAAGGGTCAAGCAGAGAGAGAGGAGGAAGCAGGCTCCCTGCTGAGCTGAGAGCCCGATGTGGGACTGGATCCAAGGATCCAGGGATCATGACCTGAGCTGAAGGCAGCGGCTTAACCCACAAGCCACCCAGGAACCCGAGAAGTTATTTTTGATAGATATATAAACAATGTATTTTCCAGTTATAAGAAAAATGGTTCTGCTATTTTTAACCTTTTTTAAAAATTACATAATTTTTTAAATTTAAATTTTATTTTTTAATGTTTTACCTTTCTTTTCTTTTTTTTAAAAAAGATTTTATTTATTTATTTGTCAGACAGAGATAACAAGTAGGCAGAGAGGCAGGCAGAGAGAGAGAGAGAGAGAGAAGCAGGTTTCCTGTGGAGCAGAGAGCCCCATGCAGGGCTCGATCCCAGGACCCTGAGATCATGACCCAAGCCGAAGGCAGCAGCCCAAACCACTGAGCCACCCAGGCACCCCAATGTTTTACTTTTCAATATACTACTTAGAATATAAACCCTATTCCATTTTGTAAGAAGGTTACCATTTAAAAAATGTTAATTTTCTCATTGTGTCTTCCCCTCTCATTGCTTTATTTTGAATAAAACATTTCACAATAAACATAACTGATGCTTTCCTTTTGATGGTCCCTCTGTTGGTCATATTTTATATGAGCCATGACAATTAGTTTTACAACATTTATTCATGTTTGTTGATATGTTTTATCATAACTAATTTTCCCTCCCTTATCTAGATTCCACAGCTTTCAGACAGGTGGACACTTCAATAAACCATACCCAAGGGATATATCAAGTACTTCTTAGACATTCTCTCAGATCCTTGAGGTCTCATTTTGCCTAGGGATTTGCAATAGGTTCTGCCAGAGGCACCACTGTGACAACTGATGTCCATGGTCTATCTCCTGCTAAGCTCAAGAGGTCACTGGTTTCCAAGTTTATCTATACAATTAATGCACTCCATCAAGTTCTTTTTTTTAATATTAACAAACTTATTTTAACGTTTATATGAAGAGGCAAAGACTCACAATAGTCAACATAGTGTTGAAGGAGAACAAAGCCTGAGGACTGACTTCAAAGTTTACCATAACGATGGGGCACCTGGTTGGCTCAGTGGGTTACGATTCTGCCTTTGGCTCAGGTCATGATCCCAGGGGCCTGGGATCCAGTCAAGTATTGGGCTCTCTGCTCAGCAGGGCGCCTGCTTCACCTCATTTCTCTCTCTGTCTGTCTCTCTGCCTATTTGTGATCTCTCTCTCTGTCAAATAAATAAATAAAATCTTTAAAAAAAAGTATACCATAACGATAATTGAAAGCAAGATATTGTAATACCACAGAAAGACTAGATTAAAGGAACAGAATATATATTATCAATTATATTTTATATTTAATATAAAAGCAAAAGCAATACAAGAGAGCAAAATACAATCTTTTAAACAAATGGTTCTGGAGTAATGGTGAAGCTAAATGTAAAAATATAAAATAAAAATAAAATAAAATAATAAAATAAAATAAATCCAGGCAGATATCATACACTCTTCACAAAAATTAACTCAGATTGGATTATAAACCTAAACATGAAACATGTAAAAGGTAATATAGAAGAAAATTTAAATGACCTTGGTTTTGGAAATAACTTTAGCTACCAAAGCACAAGCACTGAATTTAAAAATGTCTACTCTGTGAAACACAATGACAAGAGAATGAAAAGGCAAAGCACAGACTATGAGAAAAAATTTGCAAAATACACATCTGGCAAAGGACTGTTGATCAAAATTACACAAAGTCCCTTTAAAACTCAACAATGGGGGAAAAACCTGATTAAAAATGAGCCAAAGACCTTAGCAGATACCTCACAAAAGAAAATATTACAGATGGCAAATAAGCATATAAAAAGATGCTTCACATCATATGTCATCAGGAAAATGCAAATTAAAACAAAAAAGAGACACCAGTACATACCCAGAATCCAGAACACTGACAACAGAACACGAAATGTTGGTGAGGATGTGGAGCAACAGGAATGTTCTTCCATGTCTATTGAGAATAAAGAATGGAAAACAACTTGGCAGTTTCTTACAAAACTAAACATATTCTTGCCAGATGATTCAGCAGTAGCAGTTCTTGGTATTTATCCAAAGAAGATGAAATCTATACCCACAAAGATGTCTATAGAAGTTTTATTCATTACTGACAAAAGCTTGGAAGCAACCAAGATATCCTTCCATATGTTAAAGGTCAAATAAAGTGTAGTACATGCAAACAATGGAATCTTATTTAATGCTAGAGAAATGAATTACCAAGCCATGAAAAGATATGGATATAAATATTTAATAAATATTTGATTTTAGGCTTCTACCAGTCTATCAATAGTATTAGTATATTTTAACAGTGAATGCTCAGCATTCATGACTTTACCTAATAAAATATTTGGGGTTCAATATTTTAAATACTTCAACCTCTATGATTATATTCCTAAAAATTTTGAATTGGGGTAAATAAACCTTAATTTTTTGTAACTTGTTTCTTATTGCAAAAGAGCTCAATGAAATTTTAGAAAATAAAAATTTACAAAAAAAAGTTTAGTTTACTATTGCCAAATAATTTAAAACTTTACCTTATATTCAAATACATATATTTTTCTAAATTGATTTATAGGCTACTAAAACCAAAAACTTTTAGTTATACTAGATTTCATATCATGCAATCAATGCCAGAAAGCCATCTGGCGATGACTTGTCTTAAATAGAGTTAAGATGGATGTTATTACAATGCAAGATGGAAACAAAGATAGTATAACAATTGAGTGTTACATAACTTTTCTGTTTTGATCAAGTTACTAATCTGCAAAAGGCTTTAATCGGTGACACACTTGGGAATTTAACAATACTTTTAAACTAGCATGTGCGACTCATTCCTAGAAAACAACACAATCAATAACACTTTTTTTAGATGAAATCATGACTATTTCTCCATTTGAATAAAAAAGGTAGCAACCCCAATAAGTTTATTGAACATGAAAAGTTGAAATGCTAAAATGCTCCTAAGGAATTAAATGATCCAGTCATGAATTACAAAAAAAGGATATAAATTACCAAAGTGTTTGTATAATTGTAATGTACAACTGCCCATTATCGTTCAATAGTGTAGGCTTGTACAAGAACTCTATAAAAGAACTCCACTTCTAAACCGTGGAAAATATGTTCCCTTTCCCTCTTTATACATCTATTAAGCCATTCATTTAGCTTTTAAAATATCCACTTAATACAGGCTTTTTACTCATTTTAACAGGCAACAGGACTCTATTCTTATTGCTTACATGAAGGACAGACGTCTAGCGTAAGAGGTAAAGCCCATAAAGGAGCCCAATAATAACAACAAACTACAGTTTAGTGAGCCCTTACAATCTGCCAGCTACCTTTCTGAGAATACTTCAATTAATAAAACATATAAAATACCTGACCACAAAGAGCTTGCATTCTTTTGAAATATAATAGTGAAATAAACCAATAATAGAGGGGTACCTTGGTGGCTCAGTCCATTGAGTGACTGCCTTTGGCTTGGGTCATTATCTCAGGGTCCTGGGATGTAACTCCCCAACAGGCTTTCTAGGCAGTGGCGTGTTTTCTTCTTTCTCTGCGCCCCCTCCCAATTCTCTCTCTCTCTGTCTCCAATAAGAAAATAAACCAGTAATAGAATAATCATTGATGGTTGATGGTGATAAATGTTACAAAAAAATACAAGAAAGGTAAAAGCTATTGGAGAATGCTGGGATGAAAGTTAATTTTATTTTGTGTTGGGTGGTTATATCTCATTTATGAGATGTTATTTGCACAAAGACCCAGGAAGTGAAGGAGGGTGTTATACAAATATTAAAGGAAAAGATTGCTCTAGGCAGAGCAGGTAAGTATATAGACTTTGTGTGAACAGCTGGTCTGTTACTTTTGAGGAAAAGCAAGGAGGCCAATGAGGAGTTCATAGTGGTGGAGAGAGGAAGAACGTATTGATGTATGACGCTCTAGTACATTGAAACGCCTTCAGTTTTTATTTAATATGAAAGGGGAAGATACCAAAAGACTTTCAACAGCAGAATAAAATCATCTGAGTTGATTTTTAGGTTAAGTTGCTGTACCAAAATAAATTTTCAGGGAGAAAGGAGTGCAGTATGTGTGGAAGTGGGGTTATCAATCAAGTCAATAATTCAGGAACATATGATGGTGTTTTTAGCATACTGGGTGGTAATAGAAGTGGTGAGGTATGGTTTTTATTTTGTATCTATTTTGATGGTGAATATTCTGGTGAACAGGATGGGGTATGTGCAGGACAGAAAATATCAACATTTATTTTACCTGCACAAACAGAAGGGTGGAGTCTTCATTCCCTGATATGGAGAGAACTCTGAGTTCAAATGTTCTTTCTGATTAAATGGCATAGTGATGATGAGGATTTAGTCAGACAGTGAAAGAGAGCAGTAAGCATAGTGTTAAGCGGTAAGGCATTATAATACATTTGAACATCAAAAAAAGTTGTGTTGGATCACCCGTTTATGTGAGTAAATAAATAAATAAAGCTTCCTGGGGTTCTGATAGAGGTAAAGAAGACTACTATATGATCCAAAGGGGCACGTGCACCAAATGTTTATAGCAGCAATATCCACAATAGCCAAACTATGGAAAGGACCTTGATGTCCATCAACAAATGAAATATATATGTATATATATATATATATAACGGAATACTATGCAGCCATCAAAAGAAATGAAATCTTGCCATTTGCGATGACATGGATGGAACTAGAGGGTATTATGCTTAGGAAAATAAGTCAACCAGAGAAAAAGACTATCATATGATTTCCCTGATATGAGGAAATGGAGGTGCAATGTGTGGAGTTTGGGGGACAGGAAAAGAGTAAATGAAACAAGATGGGATCGAGAGGGAGACAAACCATAAGAGCTCTTAATCTCACAAAACAAACTGAGAGTTGCCAGGGGGTGTGGAGGGTAGGGAGAGGGTGGTGGGGTTATGAACATTGGGGAGGGTATGTGCCTGGTGAGTTCTGGGAAGTGTGTAAACATGGCGATTCACAGACCTGTACCCCTGGGGCTAATAATACATTATATGTTAAGTAAAAAAGAAGAAGAAGAAGACTCCTATAAAACCAATGCTAAGGTTTTCAGCAAAGAGTGTGTAATCAGGCATATTTTATTAAAGTATCCAAGTAAAATGATGGTCGAACATTGGAATAACAGAAAACATAAAAATCAGATATTTTAAATAGAGATATAGGACAGTGTACAGAATATAGTCAATGATATTATAATAGTGTTATATGGTGACAGATGGTGGCTATATTTGTAGTGATCATAGAATAATGTATGGAGATATTGAAAACCTGAAACCAATGTAACACTGAATATCAACTATACTCAAATAAAAGAATAGTAAAAATAAAACAATTAAATATAAAAAGATAAAAAGAGGGACAAGAATTTGAAAAGTGAATTTCAAAAAGAGTAAAGATGAGGCTAAGACATACTTTGAACCTTGAAGAAAACACCATTTTGAAAATTCTTCCCATTTTGAGAAAACTCAAATGAATCAATACCATAAAAGAACCCATTTTCACTGAAAGATGTAATGAATGCTCAAGAAATAATTTTATGACAGGATAATTCTTCCCTCTGAAACAGCATACAGAAACCAGGGAAACACCTGGAAGCAAAATAAACTATACTGAAAATAAGAATTAGGAAAAAGATAAATGATGAAAGATAAGAAAATAGACCTGTGACAGAGACCTAGTGAAGAGAATTTTTAGCTTGTGGTTTAATGTTTTTGAGGATAATCTAGAGTTCATAACTGCCTTGAGACAGGCCGGTTGTAGGCAGTTTAGGCAGACCCCAAAGACAGGCCTACTTTGGGCAGGTGGTGTTGGAGGAGGCCATTGGGCTGGACAAAGACAAATCCAACCATTTGACTAAAGTGTCTGTGAAGATGTTGAGGTCAGATGCAACAGAGAAAGACTTGTCAAACCTAATCTCAGAAATGGAGATGATGAAGATGATTGGACAGCAAAAGGATACCATCAACCTGCTGGGTCCTGCACACAGGACGGTCCTTCGTACACTCTCACGGAATATGCCTCCAAAGACAACATACAGGAAGTACCTGCAGGCCCAGAGGCCTCTTGACCTGGAGTACTGTTACAATATCAGCCACAATGCAGCAGAGCAACTCTCCTCCAAGGACCTGGTATCCTGTACCTACCAGGTAGCCTGAGGCATGGAGTACCTTGCCTCTAAGAAGTACATACACCAAGACCTGGCCACCAGGGAAGTGCTGGTGACAAAGGACCACATGATGAAGATCTCAGACTTCAGCCTTGCCAGAGATATCACCACATCAGTTACTATAAAAAGACAACCAACAGTGGACTGCCTGTGAATTGGATGATCCCTAAGGCCATGTTTGGCCAGATCTACATCCACGAGAGTGATTTCTGGTCTTTTGGGGTGATCCTGTGCAAAATCTTCACTCTGGAAGCCTCCCATATCCTGGAGTGCCTGTGGAGGTGGTTTTCAAGCTGCTGAAGGAGTCATTTGATGGATAAGCCAATAAGTGCACCAGAGAGTTTTACACAATAATGAGTGGTGGCTGGCATGTGGTACCTTCAAGCTGCTGGTAGAAGACCTGGATCATACTGTGGCCTTGACTTCCAACCAGGAGTACCGGACCTCTCCTTGGCTCTGGAAAAATACTGTCTATGCTTTCCCAACACCCAAAGCTCCACCTGCTCCTCAGAGAAGAATTCCACCTTCTCTCATGTGCCGTTGCCCAGGGAGGCCTATCTGCCCTGACACCCAGCCCAGCTTGCCAATGGTGGACTCAAATGACTAGTATCCCTATTACTCCTGTCCAGATTCCGTCATAAGCTGTAACTCTTACCCCCCACCCTCGCTGCAAGACTCACTGCCTTCTCCTTTGTTCCTTTCCTACTGGCAGGAGCCAGCTGCCTACCTGAGGCCTTCACCCCTTGAAGTTCATCTCTCTTCCCCTTCCACTTCCTCCCCCTTACAACCTTCTCATGAAAGAAAGGCACAGAGAGGCAGGTACTTGCTCGTGGCTACTTCCTTCCCTCCCATATGTTGGACCAAGACCCCTCCCTGGCATCTGGTACTGCCTGGATGTCGAGGGAGTGGGAGATGAGGCATGCCAGTGAAAGCTGTCGGAGCTTTCCTGTTTTGGTTTTGTCTGCTTAGCATAACATGTAAGACTGAGTTCTGGTGGCAGGGACCTAGTCCTTGGGGCTATAGCACTAGCGAGGGGAGGTCAACTACTCTGGGCCTTGGCTAAGAGCTGCCCCTGCTCCAGAGATATGGTTCCAAGGGCTTATTAATTATGATACTAATTTGCTTTGCTGACCAAATGCCTGGTATCAACAGATGGGAAGGCAAAGACTGGAAGCAGTGTTGTGACCATGGGGTCCAGCCCCAAACTATGAAGAAAACACAAAGTTATAAATCTGAGTAAGTATATATTTACACACCTCTTTAAATAGGTTGTTATCAAAGATTTAATCAATGGGTAATATGCTCCTCATGGCTGGGAAGAATCAGTTGCCCTATATTAAAAACAAAGAAAAGAGTTGTCTGGGTTGCTTCCTCCATAAGTGTCCCTTCTTTTCAGGTCATGATCCCAGGGTCCTGGGATGGAACCCCACATCAGGCTCTCTGCTCAGTGGGAAACCTGCTTCTCCTTTTCTCTCTGCCCTGCTTATAGTTCCTCTTCCTGTCTCTCTGACTGTCTAATAAATAAAATATTAAAAAAAGAAACAAAATGTTTTTAAAAGGTCTTTTTTATTTAAAATTTCTAGGAGTGCTTGGATGACTCAGTTGTTTAAGCAGATGTTTGCCTTTGGCTGAGGTCATGATTTCTGTGTACAGGGATCCTGCCCTGCAAGGGACTACTTGCACCCCAAGGAGCTTGCTTCTTCCTCTCCCTTTGCACGTAATTAACCCCGCTTGTGCGCTTCCTCTCTCTCTCTGTCTCTCGCTGTCAATAAACAAAATAAAACCCTTACTAAATAAATAAATAAATAAAGTTCTAAATCTACTTTCAGTTTAGGTCCCTTAACAAAAATTGCTACTGATTCATTAAAAAAAAAAAAAAAGGAAAGATAATTTAGAAAGATGCTTCCAGAGCTAAAAAGCTGTTTTTTTTTTCCCAGGATTAAATATAGAAGTGCTTTATAAAGTAAAAGAAAACATATGCTATATTAACACTAATCACACTATAACTTTGGTGGTTATATCAAGATAATGAAAAGTGATTTTAAAGCAAATTTAATTATCAGACATAAAGATCAAGGCAAAATTACAGAAGAGTAAAAGGATGAATTCATCAGGGAGTATAATAATTCTTGACTTTTAATACTTAATAACAGATTTGGGGATATATAGGGAAAAACTAAGAACAAAAATCATAACTTCTACCTTAGAAGAGAAATGGAAAAAAGTTTCAACACCTTTATTTTGAGATTATATAGACAAATGGTCATCAAATTGGTAAGATATGTAAGACTTGAACAAAATTATCAACTAACTAGATATGCTTGATATTACAGATCACTCCCAACAACCGCAGACTACATATATCTTAAGCCATGATTTTCTTTGCAAAGGTCAACATTGATAATGTTCTAGTCATACCTCCGTGTACTAAGAAAGAAGTAGCATATTTCGTGAAAGACACAGCTATCAAAGCTCCATTGAGAAACCGTAAAGATGGAGAAGGGATTTGCAAATTATATATCTGATAATGGACATCAACTCTGATGATTAAAAAATGAATAAAAATGAAAAACCTTTAAAACCAAACAGAGTATCCAATTTTACATGTGAAGAAAATTATTGAAGAGGATATGGATGGCTTATAAGCACATGACAAATTTCTTAACATTTAGACATTAAAGAAATACAAATTAAAATCATAATGAGACATGCTTACATGTCTAATAAAATGGCTAAAATTATAAAGGCTAATTGTACTTCGTCTGAGCTAGATTGAGAAGCAACAAATAATCTAAACTGTTGTTGGCATATATCATGATACCACCACTTTGGAAAATAGTTTCAAAATTTTTTTAAATGCAAAATACGTTGCAGTTACACCAATAGCCATTTTACTTCTACGCATTTAACCAAGAGAAACAAATCCTATGATCATACAAGCACTTGTATATGAATTTCATAGCAGCTTTATTTTTAAGAATTGAAAACAGTGGAAATGTTCATCAATGTCCATCAATAGAGCAAAGACAAATTATGATCTATTCATTAAAGAGATTACTATTCAACATCAAAATGAACTATTTACAATTGGAGATTCTCAAAGTAATGATGCTGAGAAAAGAAAAGCCAGGCAATGAATAGAATATACTGTGTGATTCCATGCCTATAAAAAAAAACTAGAAAATACAAATTTATATAAAGTCACAGTCATCAAATATATTGGTGTGATTTTAGTGCCTTCTTCTGTGCTCCCATAGCTTCCTAACCTTGGATCTCCAAGCATTTGTTACACCATGTGAAAATATGAACTCTTTTTCTTTATTCTGTCTTACTAGAATAAGAATCCTTGAAATTTTATGGACATTTGAACTCTCAGTTATTAGTAGAAATCCTATCACACAGTAAGATTTCAAATATAAAGCCACAGTTTTACAATGACTTCTAAGCTTTTACATGATCTAGCCACTCATTTAACCTCTGTGACCTCTTTCCCTGCTACTCTTCAGTCCCTCACAGTGGCCTCCTTGCTATTCCTCAGATATGCCAGGCATGATCCAACCTAATGGCCTTCAAGATAGCCAATTCCTTTGTCTGGAGTGACCTTATTGCTGATAGTTCTGGGCAAATTCATCACCTTTCCATACGTTTGTTCAATTGTCAGCTTCATTGTAACTAACCTGATCTTCCTATTAAAATTCTTACCTCCCCATCCCCTGCCTAGCAACCTTGATTTTTCTCACCCTGATCTAATTTTTCACTTTCCCCATTGCACTCATCATTTTTGAATGCACTATGCAATTTTTATTCAGGTTTATAGCTTTTAATTGTCTCACCCATTAAAATAAACGTTCTACAAAGCCAAGTATTTCATTTACCAGTGTAGTCTGAAGTAATATCTGCCATATAATAGACAGTAGACAATTGGTAAATTTCAGAATAAATTAATGTTGAGAATATACTGAATTTCATAAGTCATTTCAATATTTTTTTCAAAAAATAAACTATGTAAAACATACCTTCAATTTACTTTCAAAATATTTTAGAGCATATAATGAACAAAAGAAGACAAAAGAAGACAAAAAAAAACCCAAAATAAGCAAAAGCCTCAAAGAAACAATCATATGAATAACCATTTCAAACCTACTTAAAAATTGCATAATACCACACTCCTAGATCCTCTCTGAATGCTCTAAAATAACCCTTCAAAAGAAATACATTTTTTAAAATTACAGATTTTTTGGCAAATAATTTAGTAAAATAAAAGTTTCATTCATCTATGTAGATCATAATAAATGTTTTAATAGGCATGAAATTATAACTCTGAAGTGTGCTAAAATGAAACCACCTGCTAAGGGTGAGAGAACAAAAATAAACATCATTTTTCCAAATAAGAGGAATTTATTACCTTTGAATCAAAGCATGTGGATTTGTTCAATGTGGCAATAAAGTAATATGGAATCACAATCCATAGAAAGTCATATTTTAGATTTCTAAAAGACTTCAAAGTGAAGAGTATACATTTTTTAAATGCTACATAATGCTACATAATGAGAAGATAACAGGTTGTGACAAATAGCATTTTAAAAGCTCTACTCATAAAGAACGGAAGGTGTCATTTTCCTATAATTTTATATATGTGATTAATTTACTATATTTGGATACAACACATTACCAAACAGATATTCATCAAAGACTAAATCATTTTTAATGGAACATAATAATTTGAACCTACATCTATTAATCATTTTTTTGATCTAACATTTATAGTCTCGCTAAACAATTGATCAGATATTGACAAATTTAAAAAATATATAGGATAAAAAGTCGTGTTTGGAAAAGTAGATTTTCTTTGAAATTTGCATTTAAATGAAAATATTTGCTGATATTTTTAAGACTTTAAATGTAATTTTATATATATCTGACCTATCAGATGATATAAAAGTTTTGGAGAAAATATGACATATTTTTTTGATCTTGGTTGAAGGTATTAATAAAGAGCAACTGCTTGTATTATTTGTATTGTGATATCTTAGTTAATAAACATGAATAACTGGTATAAAATATGTTTTTTTTAAATTTTATTTATTTACTTGACAGAGATCACAGGAAGGCAGAGGTTCAGGCACAGAGAGAGGAATGGAAGCAGGCTCCCTGCTGAGCAGAGAGCCCACAGTTGGACTCAATTCCAGGAACCTGGAATCATAACAAAAAATGATGATAAATTCCTTAAAAGACTCAAAGTTGCTCTTGACTGGTATGTTTCAAGCTCTATTCCTTTTTTGAGGACAGTTTTTAACAGGCCTGTCACTGTAGAAATCAGCTGGATGTTTAGAGGCTATCAGAACTGTGCAAAAACCTTGAAGGGGTAAAGATTGAAAATCCTTTAGAGAGATTAGCTCCTTAAGACATTATTCATCCACACATGTTCCTCCAAACAATTAAGACTGATGGATGAGGGGCACCTGAGGGGCTCTCTCATCACGTGGGTGGTGGGTTAAGCCTCTGCCTTCATCTCAAGTCATGGTCTCTGGGTCCTGGGATCCAGCCCCACATCGGGCTCTGCTCAAAAGGAAGCCTGCTTCCCTCCCTGCTTGCCTGCCTCTCTGCTTACTTGTAATCTCTCTCTCTCTCTCTCTCTCGCTGTGTCCAATAAATAAGTAAAATCTTAAAAAAAAGGCTGATGGATGCTAAATTATGAAAACTGCTCCCTCCAAATGAGGCTTCTTCATAAAGATTTAAAAATTTAAAATTGTAAGAATTTAAAATTGAAACTTAATCGTAGAATTTATCTTATACAATAAACCAAGTGATGGCAGTTATTATTAGTTCTGAAGTATTTGTGATTCTGAATTCTTGGCCTCATTAGTAAATTTATTTTTAATAAATTATTTAATATATAATAATATATATAATATATAACATATATAATATACATAATAAATTCATTCATTCATTTATTATTTATTTATTTATTATTATTATTTATTTATTTATTAACTCAAACACAAGAAAATGAATGACCTGATTGAAAAATTGGCAAGGACTGGAACAGACACCTCACTTTAGAAGATATTGAGATGGCAATAATGATATGAAAAGATGCTGTGATGATCCACAGCATGCCTAATTAAGGAATTGGAAATTCAAAGAACATGAGGGTTGCCTGGACGGCTCAGTGGGTTAAGCCGCTGCCTTTGGATCAGGTCATGATCTCCGGGTCCTGGGATCGAGTTCCACGTTGGGCTCTCTGCTCAGGAGGAGCCTGCTTCCCTTTCTCTCTCTCTCTGACTGCCTCTCTGTCTTCTTGTGATCTCTCTCTGTCAAATAAATAAATAAAATCTTTTTAAAAAATAAATAAATAAATAAGACAATGATCTATCACTACACATCTATTAGAATGGCTAAAATCCAAAATACTGACAACATAAAATGCTTTTGACAATGAGGAACAAGAGAAACTCTCATTCATTCTGATGAGAACACCAAAATGGTGCTACCTCTTTGGAAGACAGCTGGGCAGTTTCTTACAAAAGTAAACATATTCTTACCATATGATCCAGCAATCATGCTCCTTGGCACTCACCCAAAAGAGCGACAACTTTGTGTACACAGAATCCTGCATATAAACCTGTGTTTGTAACAGCTGTACCCATAAGTGCCAAGAGTTGGAAGTAACCAAGATGTCCTTCAGGAGGAGAATGGATAGATAAACTGTGGTCCATTGAAACAATGGGATATGATTCAGCGATAAAGAGAAATGGTTATCAAGCAATGAAAAGGCAAGAAACAAACTTAAAATCTGTCATAATAAGTGAAAGAAGTCAATTTGAAAAAGCTTCATGTTGCAAGGTTCCAACTATATGACCTTCTAGAAAAGGCAGAACTATGCAAATGGCATAAAGGTCAGCGGTTTGTAGCAGTTAGGAGAGGAGGAGGATAAACAGTCAGAGCACAGAGGATTTTTAGGCCAGTGAAAATGTTCTGTATGATATGTATGATATTTTAGATATATATCACTACACAGTTGTCAAAATGCATAAGATACTATACCAAGAGTGAACTCTATGAGAAAAGGTTTTTTTAAGATTTTATTTATTTATTTGACAGGCATCAAAGCAGGCATAGAGGCAGGCGGGGAAAGCAGGGGTTGGGGGAAAGCAGGCTCCCTGCCAAGCAGAGAGTCTGGTCTGGGGCTCGATCCCAGGACCGTGAGATTATGACCTGAGCCGAAGGCAGCAGCCTTAACCCACTGAGCCACCCTGGTGCCCCACCAAGAGTGAACTCTAATGTAAACTGTGGACTTTGGGGTGATAATGATGTGTCAGTGTAGGGTCAGTGAGCATGAAAAATTATTACCGTGGTACAGGATGTTGATAATGGGGAAGGCTGTGTGTATGTGGGGAAAGGGAATTTTACTTTGATCCCCAAACTACTCTAAAAAATGCAGTCTGTTAAAAAAAAAACTTTATAATGCAATATAATACAAAACAAGAATGCATATCAAGAGAGAAATAATGTTTAAAGGGAACAAAGAACTTCGGTAATGTGTACCTAGGGATTTTGATTGCACATTTGTAGGAAGTTCACATTGTCATTAGCAATTGTTTATCTGTGAAGTAGAAGTAACATAAAGAGTGATGAAAACTCAAAAATGCAACATTAAAAAAATGCCATCTATGGGCTCTTAAAAAATGGAACAAAATTTGCTTGGCTTTTTAAGCGTTGTGGGGAATGAAGGGACAGAATTTAAATTCAGCTTCATAAAAGATTGGATAATATGTTTCTACAAAGAAGGCTCCTCTGAGTAACATAGAAATGAACATGGTAGCAGAAAGTGGAAAAAAGCTTACATCTCTTGTGAGCTCACGTTCTCTGAAACCCTGTCACTTAGTGGAGACAGTAACTGTTCGATGAATAGCAAATGGTAGTCTTTCAGATTCCCGGGATTTTCACTAAGAATCGTGAAGGATTTTTTTAAAAATATGTAAAGAATGTCTACAGTGCAAGTACCTGCAAATAACAGACATTTTGGAGAGAATATTTTAATCAAAGGTCAAAATGACAAAGTTCCACGATCAGAGTAAACATATGGGATTAAAAAATAAAAGATAAAAAAAAAATTTTTTAAAGGACATTTTTTTAAAGGACTTTAAACAAAAGTCCTTTTTAAGAGACAGTTGGCTGTTTAAACCAAAAGTACAACTCACTGAGAGAATCACCGAATTATTTATTGGGGTAGAAAGGACCTGGAATGTAGAAAGGCCCATTCTGCAGAGGAAAAAATAGAATCACTAACAGGCCTCATGCCTTGCACAGCCAGTGGCTAGAATCCCTGCCTCATGAGACCCTGTGCTAGAACGCCGCTAGAACCATATAGAACTATGTTAGTCTTTCTTGGAAGCCAACAAGTGTTTGCCCAGTTAAGAGCACAGTAACAATAAGTCACGTTATGTTATAATGATTATCAATATCTTTAAAAGACTTGTCAAGTTCCTTTTTGAGTAACCCTCACCCCAAACTTAGAGAAAATTATCTGAGGTTCACCACTTTGAAATTCCTCATTGTTGTTCCACATTTACAATAGCCAAAAAAAAAAAAAAAAAAAAAAAAAGCTTTTTATTAACAAAGTGTTCAGAAGGGGGCGCCACTGAAAACAAAGAGAGTTTTCGCTGTCAGGACAATTTTGTTGCAGAAACAGCTGAAAGCACTCAGGTCAGACAGAGCCAAGGGATGGAGGGATTTTTAAATTTACAAAAACCTAACCAAATCAAAATAAAACAAATATCAAAACCAATGGCCAAGATTTCAAGTTTGCTACTAAAGGTATGATATTCTCCTAAGACATGCGAGTGACTTGATCAATATATTTATATATTTATATTTGAAGAAGAAGGAACTATTTGATGCAGCAAATCCACGTTGATTAAAAATTACGAGATATGGGGGCTCCAGGGTTGCTCAGTGGTTTAGGCCTCTGCCTTCGGCTCAGGTCATGATTTCAGGGTCCTGGGATGGAGCCCCACATCGGACTCTCTGCTCAGCGGGGAGCCTGCTTCCCCCCACTATCGCTGCCTGCCTCTCTACCTACTTGTGATCTGTCAAATGGGTAAATAAGATCTTTAAAAAAAGAATTACTAGGTGTGAAATACATCGAGGGTATGGGAAGGAAAATGATTTCACCTGATCAAACGAGGAAGTGCTTGAAGCCTGAATTAAAGTGCTATAAAAAGAGTCAAAATCTGGGAAATATATGGGTAAAAAGTCCCTAGAAAAACAGCAATAATAACTGGCTGCTCTTTATTGAACCAGATCCTGCATTGGCAATGAAGAGCTGGTTTTAGCCAGAGGATGATCTCCGTTTGTCTTCATCATCTGGCATTTCCTGCAAGCCAGGCATGGGGCTCTGCACTAGAGCTGCAATGCTGGGGGGCCCTCACTGTCCCTTTTCTCTTCTCAGGGGGCCAACGGGCATGTCCATGGTACAGTGTGTCAGGCTTTACCACAGGGAGATAAAAGACTGCCAAGGGTAGGTTGAAGCTGGGAAAAGCCACTTAGGAGCAGATTTTCAGGGGAGATGATAGACAAGGGCAAAGCGAAAAATGAGGATGAGTGTGTCAAGTTTCAAAGTGCCAGGAGGCAGCACAGTGCATTCGGGAAACTACAGCAAGTTCATTGACAACCGACAGCTGATCTGGCAGCATCACCTGGGGATGGAGGCTGAGTCCCGGGGTTAACACTGGGGATGAGATGGTTTGTACACTATTCCAAGGAGGTGAGGTACTACACCGTGGGGGCACAGGGAGCTACCGGAGGATTTCAAATATCAGAATCGTAATCATAATAGAGTATTTAATAGCATCCTAGCTTTCATCAAGGGTAAGATGCACTATAGTTTATGTTCAACTAAGAAAGAGAAATGCTGTCAGTTAAACTAGGATATGTCCTCAAGTGTAAGGTGCGTGCCACCTTAAGAGATATTAAAATGGTGGTGGGGAGGACAAATCTTAGAACAAGTAAACTGTGGTACTAGAATAATTAAGAAAAGTCGAACACTTGGATCAACATAATAAGTGATTATTGCTTACCATGTGCCCCAAACTACTTAAGTCTTAGAACAAGACAAGTTTTCATCTTGATGCCCCGCAGCTGTTAGACCCAAGGTACAGAGGGCAGTAGCCAATGACCAACAGGCCCCAAGTGCCATGTGCAGACTCTAAGAGCAACTGCCTTTGAGAGAGGAAACGGTTTAGAGTGGGCTTTCTGAGGTAGAGAATTACTAGCTGGGAAAGTAGGAAAATTGACACAGAATCAGAATTGATGACCCTACATGACAGAGTTGGTGAAACTTCCCTTCTCAGAGAACTTGATGCTTCTCAGAAATGTATTTTTCATTTTGGGCAGAACATTCAGGATAAATATGATCTGTTCGAGATCCTGGTTCTCTCATCAGGACTGTTTCTTAGGCTTCACTGGCACAAGAAAAGGGTTTTGATAGTGCAGGGTAAATCCTGACAAAAGCAAAGCACGGTATCTATGAAAAACTAACCAGTCAGAGGAGAACAACAGATACAAGGCCAGGCCGACCTGACCCTGCAGGATAGGTAAGGTTGGTCCAGCAACAGGGGTAGAGGGGAAGTGCCCATCTCCTGCTAGAAGAGCTAGAGAAGACCCCTTCTGGAGAGACCACCAGGAGAGGAGAGCAGTAGGTGCTGATGATAAAGAATATTTTAATCAGCAGAGAAGGTCAAAATGACAAAGTTCCAGGATCAGAGTAAACATATGGGATTAAAAAATAAAAATTAAAAAACAAGATTTTTTTGAAAGGATTTTTTTTTTTAAAGGACTTTAAACAAAAGTCCTTTTTAAGAGACAGTTGGCTGTTTAAACCAAAAGTACAACTTACTGAGAGAATCGCCACATTGTTTATTGGGGTAGAAAGTTCCTGGAACGTAGAAAGACCCATTCTGCAGAGGAAAAAGTAGAATCACTAACAGGCCTCATGCCTTGCACAGCCAATGGCTAGAATTCCTGCCTCATGAGACCATTTTAAAAGGTCTACTCATAATGGAACCGAAGGTGTCATTTCCCTATAATTTTATATATGTCATTAATTTGCTGCAAAGCCCAGTAGCACTGGGAGCAGAAACTGGGACCAAAGAGTGAGCACCCTGTTTGACAAGAGGGACCAGCCACCTCTTCTTCAGATGCAGGGGGAGCCCTGGCATGCTGACTCCTCCCTTCTTCCCTTCCCCTTTCCTCCCTCCATCCATCTTCCCTTCCCTTCTTTCCTTCCCTGGTGGTGACCTTTCCTGATGCCCACTTCATCCCTTATCTTTTCTTACATGCCTGTCTTCTAGAGTTTCTTCTCTCCTCCCAATTACATCCCTTCCTCTGAATCCCCTCTTTGGCCCTTTGTCCCCGCTCTCTGCTCCTCCTCCCCTTCCCTGGCCCCTGTTCAGCTCCATCCAGACTGCAGGCAGAGTTGGCCTAACAGGCTCACTCACTATCTCAGCCACCCTCCAGAGAAGTCACTCTTTCGTGGCCACCTTCCTGACCCCCTGGTCCTTTCTCCACTTATTCAGCTATTGCTCTGAAGTCTGAGGAGGACAGAGCGGGGCTGCTGCAGAATCAGGCCAGAGGAGAAAGCAAACCATGTGTCCACACTGTCCCCCAGTACTGATGCTCTGAGAGCTTTCAGAGTCCTCAACAGGTTTAGGATTTAGGGGCTTCTTCAGAACCGGGAGTGAAAACAGCCATAGGTCAAAATAAATGCTATGGCCCCACACAAAAATAATAATCACAAATGAAAACTAAATTAACTCTGAAGTCCCAAAGTCAAAGAATTGCCTTGAAACTGTCACTAGAAAGCACCCAAGGCCTCACTCTCTGGGTTCTGGGTGCCCTGGGAATGGCAGGAGGCTCTGACCCCCTTCCCTCTTCATCCACTCCCAAACAACGTCCTCTGAGGTGTTCTTCAAACTTCCTCTGAGAAACTGTCTCTCGGAACTGTAGGCCCTCGGCTGCTGCGACGAATGAGGGTGATGTCAGGACCTGATGGGCAGCTTTACCAGGAGACTGTGGCTTCTGGATGCAGTCCTCAGGTCCCATGGTCTGGGTGAGATCTAGGTCTTTGAGAGGAGGAGGACAAATGAGATTTCAGATTTTGAGTTGATTCTGGGATGATTAGTGCTTTGGAGGGCATTGGGTGAAGGTATTTTGCACATGGGAAGGACATGAATTTGGGGAGCCAGAGAGTAGACTGTTAAGAGCTGACCTGCATTACCCCCAGAAACCTTGCTGCTGTCCTTATCTCTGGTACCACAGAACGTGACCTTATTTGGAACTAGAGTCCTTACAGATGCAATCACATTACAGTGAGGTGGTTAGAGTGGGCCCTAATCTCCTGTAACTGACCTCCTTATGTAAAGGGAAAATCTGGACAGAGAGATGCCCCTACTGTCAGTGGTGGGCAGTGCATGAACTTCTAGAACCCTGACAGTAGTGGAAAACAGACTCACGCTGGCACTAGGTAAATGGGAGCTCTAGTGGAATTTCAGATGAAGATGCTGTGGACCTCGGCTTCCCAGGTCATAGTGACATTAGGATTTCAAATTCAAGTCAGAGATGAAAGAATCATCTGGAATCGGTCCTCAGGTACAGGCAGTATTCTGAACTGAGGCTAGAACCAGAGACCATTCTAATGAAAGGCCTCCACAGGTGGGCTCTCACAGGTGGGCTCCGACACAGTTTCCTGTATATTCATTGATGAAATCGCTCTGCAGGTGAACATGCAGAACAAAACCATTTAATAAAAGTGACAACGAGGAGAGGAAAGGGAGGCCAGAAGGCATGTGAATGTGGAGAGTGAAGGGGGGGGGACGACTGAGAATCCCTCCCTGTGCTCCTTGCTGCCAGGGAGGTCTGAGGGACTAGTTTCCACCTGGGATCCCAAGTCCAGAACAAAAGTGGCGGGGCCAAAGCTCGGGCTGAGGGAAGGGGGTCCTTGGCACCCGCATGTGGGGGTGCCAAACGATGGGGGCTATTGCGCTCGCTGCGGGGGGGGGCACCTCGCCTGGCTCCGTCCCCGCCCGACCCCGTGGGGACCCGGGTGCGGCGCGTCGTCCGGGGTGGTCCCGCAGCCCCGGGGGTCGCGGTTGGCTGGGTCCCGACACCCCCGCGAGCTCGCGGCCCGCGCTTTCTGCTCCAGGTGAGGGCGCAGCGCGGTGTCACTTTACCTGCTAGCAGAGGGTCGTCCGGGGAAGCCTTGGGGAGGGGCGGGGCAGTGGGCCGCGGGTGCGGGATGGCGCGGCCTCAGGGGCTGGGCTGGAGCGCGGGAGGGCGGGGCTCCTGCAGTGCGGACTGGGCCTCAGCAGAGCACCGCGGCGCTGCGCGCCCCTCCTCCGCCAGCCCCTCCACCTCCTCTCAGACTCTCCACCGCTTCCTCCGCGAGCTCACTTCCCGCTTCGGTAATTAGCAAAGCCCCTTCTCCGGGCCGCCCCCGCCCTCACCCCCATCCCCCTCCGTCCTGAGGTGCGGGCCGGGGCAATGGCGCCGGCGAAGCCCCAGGGGCCTGCGAGTCTGGCCAGCGCCAGCGCTGGGCGGCCTCCTAGCCTGGCTCCCCAAGCGGGTGTCCACCTGCTGCCTGGCTGCAAAAAGATCATCTGCCCTAAACCCCGGCTGCACTCTAGGGTCACTTCGCTGACTTCCTCATTTTGCCCAAAGCCGGGAACCAGCTTCCCCAGCATAGGCCTGGGCTGAGATGCCTGCCCGGGATCTGTTTGAGCAGTCTCCTAGTCTCCAGGCAAGGTCTGCCATTGCATGATGGCACGCGTGAATCACTTCCACCTGGATGTTTGGGTTTTTTGTTTTTTGGTTATTGGTTATTACATGACCTCCATGGTAGGTGCTCCACAAAGGGAGTGAAAAGAGGACACCTGATACATATGCATATGGCCATTCTAGAAAAAGAGCTTGGGGTTCTCTGGGAAGCGCGGCATTGGTCCTTGCACTATGTTTTAATAGAAATGGGATTATGCACCAACTTACTTAAATGAGCATAGTTTGAAATCGTTTACTGAGAATAAATATTTAAAACAGTTATATTTTAGTTATATTTAGTTATATTTTAACTAAATCATCAATCATAAATCTATTGCACGAAGGTTACAGGCAATTTAAATGCAATAGCACTCTCTTCAGGTTTTTAAATAATCCGTGTCTGTCTTGGCACATGAGATTGCAAAGATAGGAAATGGTTTGTAAAAGATCATATAATAGCTTTTACTATACGGTATCAGCAATTTATCCTAAAGGAGCGGCCACCAGCTAAAAACTCAGCTTTGAAAAATGCAGAAAAGCAGCAAACGTTTACATACCCTCTTGGTGACCAGAGGCATACATTGTGCACCTCATCATCTCTTTTGTGGTTCTGAGGCCCTTGGCGCTCAGTAGTTTAGTGTCTTATTCTCTGGAATAGGCCATTGAAGAAATACCAGGCCCCGAGAAGAAGGTCCTGCTGGGTGTCTGAAGAAAGTACAACCTTTTAGATGAAGCTTTCTGGGAAATTTGTTAGTGGTTTGGTCTGCTTCTGATAGGAAGGGAAATTTTAGTTTTAAAGATTTTATTTATTTATTTGATAGAGATCACAAGTAGGAAGAGAGGCAGGCAGAGAGAGAGGAAGAAACAGGCTTCCTGCTGAGGAGTGAGCCTGATGTGGTGCTCGATCCCAGGACCCTGGAATCATGACCTGAGCCAAAGGCAGAGGCTTTAACTCACTCTGCCACCCAGGTGCCCAAGAAAAAATTTTTTAAAGATTTTATTTATTTATTTGACAGACAGAGATCACAAGTAGGCAGAGAGAGAAGTGGAAGCAGGCTCCCTGCTGAGCAGAGAGCCAGACATGGGACTCAATCCCAGGACCCTAGGATCATGACCTGAGCCGAACGCAAAAGCCCAGTGAGCCAAACTCACTGAGCCACTCGGGTGCCCCAGGAAGGGAAATTTTTTAAGAGTATTTTCTCTTTGAATCCATTTTGAGGTTTGGTTTGTGGTTCTTTCTGACTTCTCATGAAGATGGAATCTCCTCTGAGGTTGGTTGTCAGGAACCGCATATCAAATCGACCTATCTTGTTAGCAATAAATAAATAAATAAATAAATAAAAGCTCAAGTGTTGGTATAAAGCTATTATGCTTTTCAAAATCCCGAACTATAATTCATGTATCATGGTCATTCTTTATCAGATCAAACAGGAGAGAGTGGCAGAAACGCTCTTTCAGGTTAATTTTTTTACAAGGAAGATTGACTTATGAACCTACTTTGTTATTCCCTTCCATTCAATTTCCCTGTACCTCCTTTTCTATGAATTGTAATGGTAAACCATCATTATTTTTATTGTTGGCACGTGAGAATTAGAGATCAATGCCCAAATGATAGCAGAAGGCAGGTTTATTAAAGCAACAGCACACTATCTAAGGGAGAGCAGGTGGTATTCCATGAGGTGGAGCTGGCCCTTACTTTGTTTTGGGATTGGATATTTCTTGGTCTTTTTGAAGTGGGAGGACCTTCAACATGCAGTGGATTGATCTCTAATGGAGGCTGCTTCCAATCATTTGGGGGACTCCTACCGCATGTTGGGAAAAGGAGTTGTTGTCATTTTTATTTTGTTTCAGGGTTCCAAAATTCTCTGTTTATGCACCACACCCAATGCTCCATGCAAAATGTGCCCTCCATAACTCCCATTAACAGGCTTACCCAACCCTCTGCCTCCTCCCCTCAAAACTCAGTTTGTTTCTCAGAGTCTCTCATGGTTTGTCTCCCCCTCCAATTTCCCCCCACTCACTTCTCCTCTTGATCACCCAGTGTCTTCTGTGTTATTCTTTATGCTCCACAATTAAGTGAAACCATATGAAAATTGACAATCTCTGCTTGAATTATTCCACTCAGGATTATCTCCTCCAGTCCCGTCCATGTTGTTACAAAAGTTGGGTATCCTTCCTTTCAGAAGGAAGCATAATACTCCATTGTAAAAATGGATCATATCTTCTTTATTCGTTCATCCATTGAAGGTCATCTTGGTTCTTTCCAAAGTTTAATGACTGTGGCCATTGCTGCTATAGGTACAGATGTCCCTTCTTTTCACTGCATCTGTATCTTAGTGGTAAATACTCAGTAGTGCAATTGCAGCATCATAGGGTAGCTCTAATTTTAATTTCTTAAGGAGTCTCCACACTGTATCCCAAAATAGCTGCACCAATTGGCATTCTCACCCATAGTGTAAGAGTGTTCCCCATTCTCCACATCCTCTCCAACACTTGTTGTTTATTGCCTTGTTAATTTTGGCCATTCTAACTGTGTAAGGTGGTATCCCATGTGCTTTTGATTTGAATCTCCCTGATGGCTAATGATGATGACCATTTTCTCATGCATCTGTTTGCCATTTGTATGTCTTCTTTGGAGAAGTGTCTGTTCATGTCTTCTGCCCATTTTTTGACATGATTATCTGTTTTTTGTGTGTTGAGTTTGAGGAGTTCTTTATAGATCTTGGATATCAGCCCTTTATCTGTAATGTCATTTGTGAAAATCTTCTCCCTTTCCGTGGGTTGTCTCTTCATTTTGTTGACTGTTTCCTTTACTGTGCAGAAACTTTTGATCTTGATGAAGTCCCAAAAGTTCATTTTTGCTTTTGTTTTCTTTGTCTTTGGAGACATGTCTTGAAAGAATTTGCTGTGGCCAGTGTCCAAGAGGTTACTGCCTATGTTCTCCTCTAGGATTTTGATAGACTCCTGCCTCACGTTGAGGTCGTTTGTCCATTTCGAATTTATTTTTATGTATGGTATAAGAGAATGGTTGAGTGTCATTCTTCCATACATAGCTGTCCAATTTTTCCAGCAACATTGATTGAAGAAGATGTCTTTTTTCCACTGTATAATTTTTTCTGCTTTGTCAAAGATTTTTTGACCATAGAGTTGATGGTCCATATCTGGGCACTCTACTCTAATCCACAGGTCTACATGACTTTTTAACCCACATAGCCATCCAGGTGCCCCTTTTAAGCTATTTTTAAAAAGTACAGTCATTCTTTTTTCTTAAGATTTTATTTATTTATTTACTTGACAGCGAGAGATCACAAGTAGACGGAGGGCAGGCAGAAAGAGAGAGAGTGAGAGAGAGAGAGAGAGAGTGAGAGAGAGAGAGAAGCAGACTCCCTGCTGAGCAGAGAGCCTGATACAGGATTTGATCCCAGGACCCTGAGATCATGACCTGAGCTGAAGGCAGTGGCTTAATCCACTGAGCCACCTAGGCGCCCCTAAACTATTTTTTTAATTCCTGTTCCAATAACACTTGGATTGCCATATAAAGTTAAGGACATCATCTTTTTTAGGTAAGTAATTGTACTTTTTATGTGCATAGTTATTTTGGTCCATGAATTCAGCTCCTCTTAGGATCATCAAATCTCTGTAAAGTCTGGGTATGCTAGGATTTTCTAAGCAACAATAAAATACATTGAAACCTGGTAGCTTAATTATAATAATGTTTTCTTTCTCAATAATTCACAATAGCATTACATTCTGAGTAGCTTCCTTCTATTTTGCAGCTATAGTGTTTGGAAAAACTTGAATTGTGATATGACTATTATAATGTGAATTAGTCTGGGTTTTTCAGAGAATCAGGAAGAGAAAAAAAAAGGAAGATATTCTCCAGGGCCAACTCTAGAAGTGACTATTAAAACATCTGTCCAAATTCAATTGAACAAAACTCAGAAATGCCATCTCCAGTGAAATACAAAGAAGATTATATATAGATCTGGGCACACACATCTCATTTGACCCAATGATGTACATCAATGAAAGACTGAAGGCCAATCACCACTCCATGGGAGAATTTAAAAATAAATTTACTAATGAGGCCAAGAATTCAGAATCACAAATACTTCAGATCTAATAATAACTGCCTTCACTTGATGTTATTCTATAAGATAAATCCTACGATCAAGTTTCAATTTTAAATTTTTACAATTTTAAATTCTTAAATCCTTATGAAGAAGCATCATTTGGAGGGAGCAGTTTTCATAATTTAGCATCCATCAGCCTTTTTTTTAAGATTTTATTTATTTATTGGACATACAGAGAGAGAGAGATTACAAGTAAGCAGAGAGGCAGGCAAGCAGGGAGGGAAGCAGGCTTCCTTTTGAGCAGAGCCAGATGTGGGGCTGGATCCCAGGACCCAGAGACCATGACTTGAGATGAAGGCAGAGGCTTAACCCACCACCCACGTGATGAGAGAGCCTCTCAGGTGCCCCTCATCCATCAGCCTTAATTGTTTGGAGGAAAATGTGTGGATGAATAATTCGTTAGGGAGCTAATCTCTCTAAAGAATTTTACCCCTTCAAGGTTTTTGCACAGTTCTGATAGCCTCTAAACATCCAGCTGATTTCTACAGTGACCGGCCTGTTAAAAACTGTCCTCAAACCAGGAATAGAGCTTGAAACATACCAGTCAAGAGCAACTTGGGTCTTTTAAGGAATTTATCACCATTTCTTTGTTCTTGGTTCATATCCGAAATAGTTCTATATTACACTTGCATAATTTTTAAAGAGCTGACTTTGAAGGAGGCATTCAGTTCCAGCTAGTTCCATATTTTGGCAAGAACTATAATTCTATATATAAAAAAAAACATATTTTAGAGTGCCTGGGTGGCTCAGTGGGTTAAAATCCCTGCCTTCGGCTCAGGTTATGATTCCAGGTTCCTGGGATTGAGTCCCACAGTGGGCTCTCTTCTCAGCAGGGAGCCTGCTTCCATTCCTCTCTCTCTCTGCCTGCCTCTCTGCCTTCCTGTGATCTCTGTCAAGTAAATAAATAAAAATTTGTAAAAAACTTATTTTATACCAGTTATTCATGTTTATTAACTAAGATATCACAATACAAATAATACAAGCAGTTGCTCTTTATTAATACCTTCAACCAAGATCAAAAAAATATGTTTCCCCCAAAATTTTATATCATCTGATAGGTCAGATATATATAAAATTACATTTAAAGTTTTAAAAATATCAGCAAATATTTTCATTTATTTGCAAATTTCAAAGAAAATCTACTTTTCCAAACACGACTTTTTATCCTATTTTTTTTTAATTTTGTCGTCAACTGATAAAATGTTTAGCGAGACTATAAATGTTAGATCGAGAAAATGATTAATAGATGTAGGTTCAAAATATTATGTTCCATTAAAAATAATTTAGTCTTTGATGAACATCTGTTTGGTAACATGTTGTATCCAGATATTGTAAATTAATGACATATATAAAATTATAGGGAAATGACACTTTCAGTTCCACTATTTGTAGAGCTTTTAAAATGCTATTTGTCACAACCTGTCATCTTGTCATTATGTAGCATTATGTAGCATTTAAAAGATGTATACTCTTCACTTTGAAGTCTTTTAGAAATCTAAAATATGACATTCTATGTTTTGTGTTTCCATATTCCTTTATTGCCAGTTTGAACAAATCCACATGCTTTGATTCAAAGGTAATAAATTTCTCTTATTTGGAAAAATGATGTTTATTTTTGTTCTCTCACCCTTAGCAGGTGGTTTCATTTTAGCACACTTCAGAGTTATAATTTCATGCTTATTAAAAACATTTATTATGATCTACATAGATGAATAAAACTTTTATTTTATTAAATTATTTGCCAAAAAATATGTAATGTTTAAAAATGTATTTCCTTTGAAGGGTTACTTTAGAGCATTCAGAGAAGATCTAGGAGTGTGATATTATGCAATTTTTAAGTAGGTATGAAATCGTTATTTATATGATTCTTTCTTTAAGGCTTATGTATATTGTCCATTATATGCTATAAAATATTTTGAAAGTAAATTTAAGGTATGTTTCACATAGTTTATTTTTTGGAAAAAAATATTGAAATGACTTATGAAATTCAGTATACTCTCAACATTAATTTTTTCTGACATTTACCAATTGTCTATTGAACGTAAAATCACTAAAATCACACCAATATATTTGATGACTGTGACTATATATAAAATGGTATTTTCTAGATTTTTTTATAGTCATGGAATCACACAGTATATTCTATTCATTGCCTGGCTTTTCTTTTCTCAGCATCATTACTTTGAGAATCTCCAATTGTAAATAGTTCATTTTGATGTTGAATAGTAATCTCTTTAATGAATAGATCATAATTTGTCTTTGCTCTATTGATGGACATTGATGAACATTTCCACTGTTTTCAATTCTTAAAAATAAAGCTGCTATGAAATTCATATACAAGTGCTTGTATGAACATAGGATTTGTTTCTCTTGGTTAAATGCGTAGAAGTAAAATGGCTATTGGTGTAACTGCAACATATTTTGCATTTAAAAAAATATTTCAAACTATTTTCCAAAAAGGTGGTATCATGATATATGCCAACAACAGTTTAGATTTTTTGTTGCTTCTCAATCTAGCTCAGACGAAGTAAATTAGCCTTATAATTTTAGCCATTCTAATAGATATGTAAGCATGTCTCATTATGATTTTAATTTGTATTTCTTTAATGTCTAAATGTTGAGAAGTTTGTCATGTGCTTATAAGCCATCCATATGCTTTTGGTGACATGTCTCTTCAATAATTTTCTTCACATGTAAAATTGGATACTCTGTTTGGTTATTAGTAAGGTATTTTATTTTTATTCATTTTTTAATAAACAGAGTAGATGTCCATTATCAGATATATAATTTGCAAATCCCTTCTCCATCTTTATGGTTCTCAATGGAGCTTTGATAGCTGTGTCTTTCAAGAAATATGCTAATTCTTTCCTGGTACACGGAGGTATGACTAGAACATTATCAATGTTGACCTTTACAAACAAAATCATGGCTTAAGATATATGTAGTCTTCGGTTGTTGGGAGTGTTCTGTAATATCAAGCATATCTAGTTAGTTGATAATTTTGTCCAAGTCTTACATATCTTACCAATTTGATGACCATTTGTCTATATAATCTCAAAATAAAGGTGTTGAAACATTTTTCCATTTCTCTTCTAAGGTAGAAGTTATGATTTTTGTTCTTAGTTTTTCCCTATATATCCCCAAATCTGTTATAGAGTATAAAAGTCAAGAATTATTATACTCCCTGATAAATTCATCATTTTACTCTTCTGTAATTTTGACTTGATCTTTATGTCTGATAATGAAATTTGCTTTAAAATCACTTTTCATTATCTTGATATAACCACCAAAGTTATAGTGTGATTAGTGTTAATATACCATAGTTTTTCTTTTACTTTATAAAGCAATTCTATATTTAATTCTGAAAAAAAAAAACTAGCTTTTTTGCTCTGGAAGCATCTTTCTAAATTATTATTTTTTTTTAAATGAAGCAGTAGCAATTTTTGTTAAGGGACCTAAACTGAAAGTAGGTTTATTTCTTAATTTATTTAGTAAACGATTTTATTTTGTTTATTGACAGCAAGAGAGAGAGAGAGAGGAAGCACACAAGTGGGAGGAATAACGTGCAAAGGGAGACGAAGAAGCAAGCTCCTTGGGGTGCAAGTAGTCCCATGCAGGCCTGGATCCCTTTACACTGGAATCATGACCTCAGTCAAAGGCAAACATCTGCTTAAACAACTGAGTCATCCAGGCACCCCTAGAAAATTAAAAAAAAAAAAAAGACATTTTAAAAACATTTTGTTTGTTTCTTTTTTTTTTTAAATTTTATTTATTTGACAGACAGAGAGACAGGAAGAGGAACTATAAGAAGGGCAGAGGGAAAAGGAGAAGCAGGTTTCCTACTGAGCAGAGAGCCTGATGTGGGGCTCCATCCCAGGACCCTGGGATCATGACCTGAAAAGAAGGGACACTTATGGAGGAAGCCACCCAGACAACTCTTTTCTTTGTTTTTAATATATGGCAACTGATGCTTTACAGCCATGAGGAGCATATTACCCATTGATTATATCTTTGATAACAACTTATTTAAAGAGGTGTGTAAATATATACTTACTCAGATTTATAACTTTGTGTTTTCTTCATAGTTTGGGGCTGGAACCCATGGTCACAACACTGCTTCCAGTCTTTGCCTTCCCATCTGTAGATACCAGGCATTTGGTCAGCAAAGCAAATTAGTATCATAATTAATAAGCCCTTGGCACCATATCTCTGGAGCAGGGCTTGGTCTTAGCCAAGGCCCAGAGCAGTTGACCTCCCCTCGCTAGTGCTATAGCCCCAAGGACTAGGTCCCTGCCACCAGAACTCAGTCTTACATGTTATGCTAAGCAGACAAAACCAAAACAGGAAAGCTCCGACAGCTTTCACTGGCATGCCTCATCTCCCACTCCCTCGACGTCCAGGCAGTACCAGATGCCAGGGAGGGGTCTTGGTCCAACATATGGGCGGGAAGGAAGTAGCCACGAGCAAGTACCTGCCTCTCTGTGCCTTTCTTTCATGAGCAGGTTGTAAGGGGGAGGAAGAGGAAGGGGAAGAGAGGTGAACTTAAAGGGGTGAAGGCCTCAGGTAGGCAGCTGGCACCTGCCAGTAGGAAAGGGACAAAGGAGAAGCCAGTGAGACTTGCAGGGAGGGTGGGGGGTAAGGGTTACAGCTTATGATGGAATCTAGACAGGAGTAATAGGGATACTAGTAATTTGAGTCCACCATTGCAAGCTGGGTTGGGTGTCAGGGCAGATAGGCCTCCCTGGGCAACGGCACATGAGAGAAGGTGGAATTCTTCTCTGAGGAGCAGGTAGAGCTTTGGGTTTGGGAAAGCATGGACAGTATTGTTCCAGGGCCAAGGACAGGCCCCGGTACTCCTGGTTGGAGGTCAAGGCCACAGTATGATCCAGGTCTTCTACCAGCAGCTTGAAGGTACCACATGCCAGCCACCCCTCATTATTGTGTAAAAATCTCTGGTGCACTTATTGGCTTATCCATCAAATGACTCCTTCAGCAGCTTGAGAACCACCTCCACAGGCACTCCAGGATATGGGAGGCTTCCAGAGTGAAGATTTTGCACAGGATCACCCCAAAAGACCAAAAGTCACTCTCGTGGATGTAGATCTGGCCAAACATGGCCTTAGGGATCATCCAATTCACAGGCAGTCCACTGTTGGTTGTCTTTTTATAGTAACTGATGTGGTGATATCTCTGGGAAGGCTCAAGTCTGAGATCTTCATCATGTTGTCCTTTGTCACCAGCACTTCCCTGGTGGCCAGGTCTTGGTGTATGCACTTCTTAGAGGCAAGGTACTCCATGCCTCAGGCTACCTGATAGGCACAGGATACCAGGTCCTTGGAGGAGAGTTGCTCTGCTGCATTGTGGCTGATATTGTAACAGTACTCCAGGTCAGGAGGCCTCTGGGCCTGCAGGTACTCCTGTATGTTGTCTTTGGAGGCATATTCCGTGAGAGTGTATGAAGGACCGTCCTGTGTGCAGGACCTAGCAGGTTGACGGTGTCCTTGTGCTGTCCAATCATCTTCATCATCTCCATTTCTGAGATTAGGTTTGACAGGTCTTTCTCTGTTGCATCTGACTTCAACATCTTCACAGACACTTTAGTCAAATGGTTGGATTTGTCTTTGTCCAGCCCAATGGCCTCCTCCAACACCACCTGCCCAAAGTAGGTCTGTCTTAGGGTTCTGCCTAAACTGCCTACAACCGGCCTGTCTCAAGGCAGTTATGAACTCTAGATTATCCTCAAAAACATTAAACCACAAGCTAAAAATTCTCTTCACTAGATCTCTGTCGCAGGTCTAATTTTCTTATCTTTCATCATTTATCTTTTTCCTAATTCTTATTTTCAGTATAGTTTATTTTGCTTCCAAGTGTTTCCCCTGGATTCTGTATGCTGTTTCAGAGGGAAGAATCATCCTGTCATAAAATTATTTCTTGAGCATTCATTACATCTCTCAGGTAAAATGGGTTCTTTTATGGTATTGATTCATTTGAGTTTTCTCAAAATGGGAAGAATTTTCAAAATGGTGTTTTCTTCAAGGTTCAAAGTAGGTCTTAGCCTCATCTTTACTCTTTTTGAAATTCACTTTTCAAATTCTTGTCCCTCTTTTTATCTTTTTAAATTTAAATGTTTTATTTTTACTACTCTTTTATTTGGGTATAGTTGATATTCAGTGTTACATTGGTTTCAGGTTTTCAATATCTCCATACATTATATTATGATCACTACAAATATAGCCACCATCTGTCACCATATAACACTATTATAATATCATTGACTATATTCTCTACACTGTCCCATATCTCTTTTTAAAATCTCTGATTTTTATGTTTTCTGTTATTCCAATGTTCGACCATCATTTTACTTGGATACTTTAATAAACTTTGCCTGATTACACACTCTTTGCTGAAAACCATAGCATTGGATTAATAGTAGTCTTCTTCTTCTTCTTCTTTTTAAATTAACATATAATGTATTATTAGCCCCAGGGGTACAGGTCTGTGAATCGCCAGGTTTACACACTTCACAGCACTCACCAAGCACATACCCTCCCCAATGTTCATAACCCCACCACCCTCTCCCTACCCTTCCCACCCCCCTGGCAACTCTCAGTTTGTTTTGTGAGATTAAGAGTCTCTTATGGTTTTTCTCCCTCTCAATCCCATCTTGTTTCATTTATTCTTTTCCTGTCCGCCAAACACCCCACATTGCACCTCCATTTCCTCATATCAGGGAAATCATATGATAGTCTTTTTCTCTGGTTGACTTATTTTGCTAAGCATAATACCCTCTAGTTCCATCCATGTCATCGCAAATGGCAAGATTTCATTTCTTTTGATGGCTGCATAGTATTCCATCATATATATATATATACATATATATTTCATTTGTTGATGGACATCAAGGTCCTTTCCATAGTTTGGCTATTGTGGATATTGCTGCTATAAACATTTGGTGCACGTGCCCCTTTGGATCATATAGTAGTCTTCTTTACCTCTATCAGAACCCCAGGAAGCTTTATTTATTTATTTACTCACATAAACGGGTGATCCAACACAACTTTTTTTGATGTTCAAATGTATTATAATGTCTTACCGCTTAACACTATGCTTACTGCTCTCTTTCACTGTCTGACTAAATCCTCATCATCACTATGCCATTTAATCAGAAAGAACATTTGAACTCAAAGTTCTCTCCATTTCGGGGAATGAAGACTCCACCCTTATGTTTGTGCAGGTAAAATAAATGTTGATATTTTCTGTCCTGCACATACCCCATCCTGTTCACCAGAATATTCACCATCAAAATAGATACAAAATAAAAACCATACCTCACCACTTCTATTACCACCCAGTATGCTAAAAACACCATCATATGTTCCTGAATTATTGACTTGATTGATAACCCCACTTCCACACATACTGCACTCCTTTCTCCCTGAAAATTTATTTTGGTACAGCAACTTAACCTAAAAATCAACTCAGATGATTTTATTCTGCTGTTGAAAGTCTTTTGGTATCTTCCCCTTTCATATTAAATAAAAACTGAAGGCGTTTCAATGTACTAGAGCGTCATACATCAATACGTTCTTCCTCTCTCCACCACTATGAACTCCTCATTGGCCTCCTTGCTTTTCCTCAAAAGTAACAGACCAGCTGTTCACACAAAGTCTATATACTTACTTGCTCTGCCTAGAGCAATCTTTTCCTTTAATATTTGTATAACACCCTCCTTCACTTCCTGGGTCTTTGTGCAAATAACATCTCATAAATAAGATATAACCACCCCACACAAAATACAATTAACTTTCATCCCAGCATTCTCCAATGGCTTTTACCTTTCTTGTATTTCTTTGTAACACTTATCACCATCAACCATCAATGATTATTCTATAACTGGTTTATTTTCTTATTGGAGACAGAGAGAGAGAGAATTGGGAGGGGGCGCAGAGGAAGAAGAAAACACCCCACTGCCTAGAAAGCCTGCTGGGGAGTTACATCCCAGGACCCTGAGATCATGACCCAAGCCAAAGGCAGTCACTCAATGGACTGAGCCACCAAGGTGCCCCTCTATTATTGGTTTATTTCACTATTATATTTCAAAAGAATGCAAGCTCTTTGTGGTCAGGTATTTTATATGTTTTATTAATTGAAGTATTCTCAGAAAGGTAGCTGGCAGATTGTAAGGGCTCACTAAACTGTATTTTGTTGTTATTATTGGGCTCCTTTATGGGCTTTACCTCTTACGCTAGTGTCTATCCTTCAGATGTAAGCAATAAGAATAGAGCCCTGCTACCTGTTCAAATGAGTAAAAAGCCTGTATTAAGTGGATATTTTAAAAGCTAAATGAATGGTTTAATAGTTGTATATAGGGGGAAAGGGAACATATTTTCCACGGTTTAGAAGTGGAGTTCTTTTATAGAGTTCTTGTACAAGCCTACACTATTGAACGATAATGTGCAGTTGTACATTCCATTATACAAACACTTTGGTAATTTATATCCTTTTTTTGTAATTCATGACTGGATCATTTAATTCCTTAGGAGCATTATAGCATTTCAACTTTTCATGTTCAATAAACTTATTGGGGTTGCTACCTTTTTTATTCAAATGGAGAAATAGTCATGATTTCATCTAAAGAAAGTGTTATTGTTTGTGTTGTTTTCCAGGAATGAGTCGCACATGCTAGTTTAAAAGTTTTGTTAAATTCCCAAGTGTGTCACCGATAAAAGCCTTTTGTAGATTAGTAACTTGATCACAACAGAAAAGTTATGTAACACTCAATTGTTATACTATCTTTGTTTCCATCTTGCATTGTAATAACATCCATCTTAACTCTATTTAAGACAAGTCATCGCCAGATGGCTTTCTGGCATTGATTGCATGATATGAAATCTAGTATAACTAAAAGTTTTTGGTTTTAGTAGCCTATCAATTCTAAATCAATTTAGAAAAATATATGTATTTGAATATAAGATAAATTTTTAAATTATTTGGCAATAGTAAACTAAACTTTTTTTTGTAAATTTTTATTTTCTAAAATTTCATTGAGCTCTTTTGCAATAAGAAACAAGTTACAAAAAATTAAGGTTTATTTACCCCAATTCAAAATTATTAGGAATATAATCATAGAGGTTGAAGTATTTAAAATATTGAACCCCAAATATTTTATTAGGTAAATTCATGAATGCTGAGCATTCACTGTTAAAATATACTAATACTATTGATAGACTGGTAGAAGCCTAAAATCAAATATTTATTAAATATTTATATCCATATCTTTTCATGGCTTGGTAATTCATTTCTCTAGCATTAAATAAGATTCCATTGTTTGCATGTACTACACTTTATTTGACCTTTCACCTATGGAAGGATATCTTGGTTGCTTCCAAGCTTTTGTCAGTAATGAATAAAACTACTATAGACATCTTTGTGGGTATAGATTTCATCTTCTTTGGATAAATACCAAGAACTGCTACTGCTGAATCATCTGGCAAGAATATGTTTAGTTTTGTAAGAAACTGCCAAGTTGTTTTCCATTCTTTATTCTCAATAGACATGGAAGAACTTTCCTGTTGCTCCACATCCTCACCAACATTTCGTGTTCTGTTGTCAGTGTTCTTGATTCTGGGTATGTACTGGTGTCTCTTTTTTGTTTTAATTTGCATTTTCCTGATGACATATGATGTGAAGCATCTTTTTTATATGCTTATTTGCCATCTGTAATATTTTCTTTTGTGAGGTATCTGCTAAGGTTTGGCTCATTTTTAATCAGGTTTTTCCCCCATTGTTGAGTTTTAAAGGGTCTTTGTGTATTTTTGATCAACAGTCCTTTGCCAGATGTGTATTTTGCAAATTTTTTCTCATAGTCTGTGCTTTGCCTTTTCATTCTCTTGTCATTGTGTTTCACAGAGTAGACATATTTAAATTCAGTGCTTGTGATTTTGTAGCTAAAGTTATTTCCAAAACCAAGGTCATTTAAATTTTCTTCTATATTACCTTCTACATGTTTCATGTTTAGGTTTATAATCCAACCTGAGTTAATTTTTGTGAAGAGTGTATGATATCTGCCTGGATTTATTTTATTTTATTATTTTATTTTATTTTTATTTTATATTTTTACATTTAGCTTCACCATTACTCCAGAACCATTTGTTTAAAAGATTGTATTTTGCTCTCTTGTATTGCTTTTGCTTTTATATTAAATATAAAATATAATTGATAATATATATTCTGTTCCTTTAATCTAGTCTTTCTGTGGTATTACAATATCTTGCTTCCAATTATCGGAATGGTATACTTTTTTTAAGATTTTATTTATTTATTTGACAGAGAGAGAGATCACAAATAGGCAGAGAGACAGACAGAGATAGAAATGAGGAGAAGCAGGCTCCCTGCTGAGCAGAGAGCCCAATACGGGACTCGATCCCAGGCCCTGGGATCATGACCTGAGCCAAAGGCAGAAGCTTAACCCACTGAGCCAACCAGGCGCCCCATCGTTATGGTAAAATTTGAAATCAGTCCTCAGGCTTTGTTCTCCTTCAACACTATGTTGACTATTGTGAGTCTTTGCCTCTCCATATAAATTTTAAAATAAGTTTGTTAATATTAAAAAAAAAGAACTTGATGGAGTGCATTAATTGTATAGATAAACTTGGAAACCAGTGACCTCTTGAGCTTAGCAGGAGATAGACCATGGACATCAGTTGTCACAGTGGTGCCTCTGGCAGAACCTATTGCAAATACCTAGGCAAAATGAGACCTCAAGAATCTGAAAGAATGTGTAAGAAGTACTTGATATATCCCTTGGGTATGATTTATTGAAGTGTCCACCTGTCTGAAAGCTGGGGAATCTAGATAAGGGAGGGAAAATTAGTTATGATAAAACATATCAACAAACATGAATAAATGTTGTAAAACTAATTGTCATGGCTCATATACAATATGACCAACAGAGGGACCATCAAAAGGAAAGCATCAGTTATGTTTATTGTGAAATGTTTTATTCAAAATAAAGCAATGAGAGGGGAAGACACAATGAGAAAATTAACATTTTTAAAATGGTAACCTTCTTACAAAATGGAATATGGTTTATATTCTAAGTAGTATATTGAAAAGTAAAACATTGGGGTGCCTGGGTGGCTCAGTGGTTTGGGCTGCTGCCTTCGGCTTGGGTCATGATATCAGGGTCATGGGATTGAGCCCTGCATTGGGCTCTCTGCTCCGCAGGAAACCTGCCTCTCTCTCTCTCTCTCTCTCTCTGCCTGCCTCTCTGCCTACTTGTTATCTCTGTCTGTCAAATAAATAAATAAAATCTTTTTTAAAAAAAAAGAAAAGAAAGGTAAAACATTAAAAAATAAAATTTAAATTTAAAAAATTATGTAATTTTTAAAAAAGGTTAAAAATAGCAGAACCATTTTTTTTATAACTGGAAAATACATTGTTTATATATCTATCAAAAATAACTTCTCGGGTTCCTGGGTGGCTTGTGGGTTAAGCCGCTGCCTTCAGCTCAGGTCATGATCCCTGGATCCTTGGATCCAGTCCCACATCGGGCTCTCAGCTCAGCAGGGAGCCTGCTTCCTCCTGTCTCTCTGCTTGACCCTTCGTACTTGTGATCTCTGTCAAATAAATAAATAAAATCTTATATAAAAAATTTTAAAAAAATAACTTGTCATGTCTGGAATCAGGAGCATATGGAAAAAAATAATATCTGAGGACAGTACTTCTGCCATGTTTTGTGCCTTGTTAATATTTTTAAACAGTCAGGAAACTTTTAGCTTTATTGAAATACCTGCTAAGGTAACAGCAGTGCCTTTTGGAGCCCTATGACTACAAAAATTAATTGCAAATATTCAAAATGTTTACTATGGTGTCACTATTTAGGGCCACCACCAAGTATGTTTCAGAAGTAAGCATAACTGTTACTCTTCCATAAGTCAAAAGGGCATATTTTCAGGAGTTCCATGTGCTGTACCAGGAGTTGATTCAAGTAATGATTTTTGTCTATAAAATAATTCACTTTTCAATCTAACATTCCTCATTCCACATTATAATAATAAAAACTAGGAGGAGACTAAAACAAACAAACAACTACAACCACAACAACCAGCTTTTCCTTCAGTGGAAAAGTAAATATAACCTTATGAGTAGCCTGAAATTTATTTTTAAATATTTTTAAGATAAACGTTTTTGTTAGAAAACCATATATTTTATATTACTAAGAAATAACAGGCAAGGTTTTATTAACTTCTAAAAAGTCTAGTTACTTTTATTTACCTATTAACTCATCTCTTTATGAAGTGGAACATGATCACACCTATTGTATCTAACCAAGTTTGTATGCTTTGGTTATTTTATTTTCGCTATTTCCTTGCTTAATTTTTGCAATATTTGATACATAATAGTATCTTTAAGTCCATCTACGGTTTCAAAGAATTTGTTTGAACTTCATAAAAATGAACCATACTTTTTGCACTATCCTTGTTTTACTTCTCTATTAACTTTCCAAGATTTATTGACGTTAGAGTGTGTAGCTATCATTTATTTTTATTCCTCCATAATGCTATGTTTACAAATTTATTTTCATCTGTACTTTTAAAAATATCTTTATTATATACCATTTCTCATCTCACGTAACACTCATGTTACTTCTACACTTATCAGATATAATGTAACTGAAAACCACAACTCAGCAACAATATAGCACCATTTTTCAAAATTAAATGGCTTATCAGAATTCTTTAATTCTATCCTTTATTTGTATTAGATGACCCTTTATTCTGGTATTTGGCATTGTTCATATGGAGGAAAGCTTATAAGTTGATATTCCATCAATAGAAGGATTTATTATGAGTGATTAATTATTTTCATTTAGAATGCATAGAATATGGTTGATTTAATATTTCTTTCTTACTCTCTGCCTGGAACATAGTGCTATCTATGTAATACCACTAAAATATTAAGTTAATTACCTAGACTTTAAACTTCATATGAATAGGAATAACATACAGAACTCTTCTCAGATTGGGACACCTGGGTGGCTCAGTCAGTTAAACGCCTCAGCCTTTAGCTCAGGTCATGATCTTAGGGTTCTGGGACTCAGTTCTGCAACAGATTCCCTGCTTAGCCGGGAGTTTACTTCTTCCTAATCCTGCTGCTCCCCCTGCTTGTGGTCTCTCTCACTCTCTCTCTTACTAATAAATAAAATTAAAAAAATAAATTCTTCTCAGATAGCTAATATAGAATATCGTCTTTGTATTCATCAAAGGGAAAGTGCCATATAATAATGAAATTCAGACTACTTCAAATTCATTTTTTAACCAGTAAGAAAGTACTGGAAACAAGCCAAAAATGTCTTTAATGAATTAAAGAAATAGATTGATTTTCAATATCTTAATGTTTCTAAAATTAATTCCAAGGTTTTTATATTAGATATCAGTGTAAATATTCATTATACAAGGATATTCTAAAAATAAACCTGAGTAAACTACGTGACATATATGATGACAAAAACGAGTTTGACAAAAGTCAGTTTGGGTAAACTTACAACACCTACCACCTGAAACTCTTGTTCTATAATTTAATTATTTTAATTTACAAAAATACAAAAATAATATATCAGAGTAAGTATATTGATAGCTTTGAAGGTATGCTCTGGTTGTGCACTGTTTACTATTTAAAGGGGAATCAAATATGTGATGCTTATGGTGTGACTGTATTAAAATTCAACAAGTTCAGAAGCATACGAGGAATAGAATAAAGACAAAAGATGACCCTTACTTATCCAAAAATAGACAATGGTATAAATGTGCTAGTTGGGGAGAGAATCCAGTCTGTAGATGGAGGATGTGGTAGTGGAAAAAAAAAAGACACAACGTTTTGGTTAAACGTTTAGCACTATATTTAACAAAGTGAAATTGTGTGTTAATAGCCTTGAATAAAATCCAAAAACTATTTTCAATTCATTGAAGATTATTTAGGAAAACTTGAAAAATACAACTTGATAAGGATTCCAATAAAAGATTAATAAGCAATACAAGTTTGAAAATTTTTCGTATATTTTCCCTAAAAAGCCATTTGATTTAAATTAAAAAGAATTCTATTTACCTGCCACTTAAATAAGAGGAAATTATTTGGTTTTATAATAAGTCAATGAAATAAATTCACATATCTTTAGAAAACAGATATGCACACTAATTTAAAAATAATAGTGCTTAAGCTGTTCAGCAAACATTTCTAAAATTCCTTGCCATCAGCTAGCTCTGGAGTTCTGCTAGGTGAGTAAGGCCATGTATGTTACTGCTCAGAGTACTGATGCAAAGCAATTGTCCCCTTCGCATCCATTTTTTGCCGTTGATATATCATGCTATGTTGTTTAGAGATACATAGATGGCCCTACATAAAGGCCTTTTTTTGTGTGTATACGGGTGACTGTGATTTAACTTTCAAATCAGATGGCTCCTGATTTACAATGATTCAACTTATGATATATTTGGCAATGATGTGAAAGTGAAAGTGATTCAGTAGAAACTTTACTTTGAATTTTGAATTTGGGTCTTTATAAAAAGGGCCAGTGACATGTGGTATGGTGCTGTCTTGTGATGCTGGGCAGGGGCAGTGAACCACAGCTCCCAGTCAGCTAGAAGATTACAGGGGTGAACACCTGATATTCTTACAACCATTCTATATATAACCATTCTTCTTTTTTTAGTGTAATATTTAATAAATTGCATGTGATATTTGATACTTTGTTATAAAATAGGCTTTGCTTAAGATGATTTTGCCCAAATGCAGGCAAATGTTAGTGTTCTGAGTATGTTTAAATAAGCCTAAGGTAAGCTATGATATTTGATAGTTTAGGGGTATTAAATGCATTTTCAATTTTTTATGGGTGTCTCTGTACATAGCCCCCTTGTAAGCTGAGGAACATCTCTATATGTATATGTAGCCTTGGTATGGCTTACATATTATTGGCATGAAACATCTAGAACAGTACGTGTGCCATATAATTGTCTACAACATCAAACAAGTTTCTTGAAAACTTGTGCCAAAGGGCTTATGTCTTTAAGGATTCTTATTTCAGAAGGCTTCTCTCTCTCAAACGTAAGATTTTTCAGAAGTTAAGTGAAAATCTGACCAAACTAAACATTTTTCCATTCTCCCTAGTGAGCAAAGATAGCTAAAATCTATCTGCCATTTTCAACACTGTACTCAACGACTGTAATTCTAATTTAAGAACAGATTATTTATACAAAACCACATGTTGGCCTAATCTTACACAATATTCATAAATCTCACTCAGAGCCTTGGACACTTTTATTTGTTGAGTGTATATGGTACTACGGACATTCATCTTTTTTGACCTCATAGCTTCATGTATGTCTATACTTTTGAAAATACATGCATCATAGTTCCATTGTAAAATATCTGGGTTATAAAATGTGCTATGCTATCAAAATGGTAATAAGAACATACAAATGACCTGATGCAATGAACTGGACCAGATTGCCAGATATCACATTTCATACCAGCAAGACTGAATTATAACTCATTTAACTTCTTTCGTTGTGTACAGTATTATACATTAGTCAGTACTATAGTAAATAAGTACTTTGGACAGATGTAAATATGCTGTAATAAAAAATGTTTTCCTTCTTTCTTTTAGTCCTTTTTACTTGTAAGACTAGCCACAAATACCATACCTCCCCCAAAATAATTTGCAATCCAAATTTATCTCTAAATGAATTTATTGCACAGAAAAAAAAATATATATATACACTTACAGTAGACATGTTCAAAAATACTTACACACCAGCAGGGCCCTAAATGTAAGCAGTATAGTTGTTTTGTTTTGTTTTGTTTTGTTTTGTTTTCTTTAAAAAAGGAGGTTATGTGAAATATTGGAATTTTATTTCGAGGCCTAGTATTTCAAGACAGTTAACTACACTTACAGTGTCAACAGCCTCTTGTTGGCAGTATAATTTTATTGGCTCCATGGAATAACAGCAAGAATTTACTATTGCTTCTTTCTTTTATGACACACACAGAAAAAAGAATGACACATTTCCTCAAGACCAACCAGAATCATTTTAACCTATCAAAATGGATGGGAGGCCTTCACTGCCAAAGTCACTGCTGGGTTTTCACAATTCATTGCAGACAATCTGCTACTCCCATTATGATAAAGGAGAGAAGAGTCATAATCAGGGAAGAAAGCTAGATTAATACTTGGAATTATCATTGAATTATTTAGCCTGCTATAGGATTATTATTATTACTGTCATTTGATAATTTTCTCTCATTTTATTAAACACAACTGTGAGTAATTACCCTACCTAATATTTCTCTGTATTGGCTGACTAGCTAGCAAACATTCAGCTGTCTTTGTTAATAAACATGAATAACTGGTATAAAATATGTTTTTTTAAAAATTTTATTTATTTCCTTGACAGAGATCACAGGAAGGCAAAGAGACAGGCAGAGAGAGAGGAATGGAAGCAGGCTCCGAGCTGAGAAGAGAGCCCACTGTGGGACTCAATCCCAGAAACCTGGAATCATAACCTGAGCCGAAGGCAGAGATTTTAACCCACTGAGCCACCCAGGCGCCCTAAAATATGGTTTTTTTTTTTATATAGAATTATAGTTTTTGCCAAAATATGGAAGTAGCTGGAGCTGAATGCCTCCTTCAAAGTCAGCTCTTTAAAAATTATGCAAGTGTAATATGGAACTATTTCAGATATTAACCAAAAACAAAGAAATGATAATAAATTCCTTAAAAGACTCAAAGTTGCTCTTGACTGGTATGTTCAAGCTCTATTCCTGTTTGGAGGACAGGTTTTAACAGGCCTGTCACTGTAGAAATCAGCTGGATGTTTAAAGGCTATCAAAACTGTACAAAAACCTTGAAGGGGTAAAGACTTGAAAATTCTTTAGAGAGATTAGCTCCCTAAGACATTATTCATCCACACATTTTCCTCCAAACAATTAAGACTGATGGTATGAGGGGCACCTGAGGGGCTCTCTCATCACGTGGGTGGTAGGTTAAGCCTCTGCCTTCATCTCAAGTCATGGTCTCTGGGTCCTGGGATCCAGCCCCACATCAGGCTCTGCTCAAAATGAAGCCTGCTTCCCTCCCTGCTTGCCTGCCTCTCTGCTTACTTGTGATCTCTCTCTCTCTCTCTCTCTGTCCAAAAAATAAATAAAATCTTTAAAAAAATGCTGATGGATGCTAAATTATGAAAACTGCTCCACCAAATGATGCTTCTTCATAAGGTTTTAAGAATTTAAAATTGTAAGAATTTAAAATTGAAACTTGATCGTAGGATTTACCTTATAGAATAACATCAAGTGATGGCAGTTATTATTAGTTCTGAAGTATTTGTGATACTGTTTTTTTGGCCTCATTGTAAATTTATTTTTAATAAATCATTATTTAATATATAATAATGTATATAATATACTATATATAACATATATAATGTATATAATAAATACATTCATTCATTTTTTATTTATTTATTTATTATTATTATGTATTTATTTATTAACTCAAAGACAAGAAAATGAATGACATTATTGAGAAATTGGCAAGGACTGGAACAGACAACTCACTGAAGAATATATTGAGATGGCAATAATGATATGAAAAGATGCTGTGATGATCCACAGCATGTCTAATTAAGGAATTGTAAATTAAAAGAACAATGAGGGGCGCCTGGATGGCTCAGTGGGTTAAGCCACTGCCTTTGGATCAGGTCATGATTTCAGGGTCCTGGGATGGAGTTCCACGTTGGGCTTTCTGCTTAGCAGGAGCCTGCTTCCCTTTCTCTCTCTCTCTGACTGCCTCTCTGTCTTCTTGTGATCTCTCTCTGTCAAATAAATAAATAAAATCTTTTTAAAAAATAAATAAATATATAAGACAATGATATATCACTACACATCTATTAGAATGGCTAAAATCCAAAATACTGACAACATTAAATCCTTTTGACGATGAGGAACAAGAGAAACTCTCATTCATTCTGGTGAGAACACCAAAATGGTGCTACCACTTTGGAAGACAGTTGGGCAGTTTCTTACAAAACTAAACATATTCTTACCATATGATCCAGCAATCGTGGTCCTTGGCACTCACCCAAAAGAGCGACAACTTTGTGTACACAGAATCCTGCATGTAAACCTGTATTTGTAACAGCTTTACCCATAAGTGCCAAGAGTTGGAAGTAATCAAGATGTCCTTCAGGAGGAGAATGGATAGATAAACTGTGGTCCATTGAAACAATGGGATATGATTCAGCGATAAAGAGAAATGGCTATCAAGCAATGAAAAGGCAAGGAACAAAGTTAAAATCCGTCATAATAAGTGAAAGAAGTCAATTTGAAAAAGCTTCATGTTGCAAGGATCCAACTATATGACGTTCTAGAAAAGGCAGAACTATGCAAACAGTATAAAGGTCAACGGTTTGTAGCAGTTAGGAGAGGAGGAGGATGAACAGGCAGAGCACAGAGGATTTCTAAGCCAGTGAAAATGTTCTGTATGATATGTATGATATTTTAAATATATATTGCTACACAGTTGTCAAAATGCATAAGATACTATACCAAGAGTGAACTCTATGAGAAAAGGTTTTTTAAATATTTTATTTATTTATTTGACAGGCATCAAAGCAGGCAGAGAGGCAGGCGGGGAAAGCAGGGGTTGTGGGAAAGCAGGCTCCCTGCCAAGCAGAGAGTCTGGTCTGGGGCTCGATCCCAGGACCGTGAGATTATGACCTGAGCCGAAGGCAGAAGCCTTAACCCACTGAGCCACCCTGGTGCCCCACCAAGAGTGAACTCTAATGTAAACTGTGGACTTTGGGGTGAGAATGATTTGTCAGTGTAGGGTCAGTGAGCATGAAAAATTATCACCGTGGTACAGGATGTTGATAATGGGGAAGGCTGTGTGTATGTGGGGAAAGGGAATTTTACTTTGATCCCCAAACTACTCTAAAAAATGCAGTCTGTTAAAAAAAAAACTTTATAATGCAATATAATACAAAACAAGAATACATATCAAGAGAGAAATAATGTTTAAAGGGAACAAAGAACTTCGGTAATGTGTACCTAGGGATTTTGATTGCACATTTGTAGGAAGTTCACATTGTCATTAGCAATTGTTTATCTGTGAAGTAGAAGTAACATAAAGAGTGTTGAAAACTCAAAAACGCAACACTAAAAAAATTCCATCTATGGGCTCTTAAAAAATAGAACAAAATTTGCTTGGCTTTTTAAGCGTTGTGGGGAATGAAGGGACAGAATTTAAATTCAGCTTCATAAAAGACTGGATAATATGTTTCTACAAAGAAGGCTCCTCTGAGTAACATAGAAATGAACATGGTAGCAGAAAGTGGAAAAAAGCTTACATCTCTTGTGAGCTCACGTTCTCTGAAACCCTGTCACTTAGTGGAGACAGTAACTGTTCGATGAATAGCAAATGGTAGTCTTTCAGATCCCCAATTTTCACTAAGAATCGTGAATGGATTTTTTAAAAAATATGTAAAGAATGTCTACAGTGCAAGTACCTGCAAATAACTGACATTTTGGAGAGAATATTTTAATCAGCAGAAAAGGTAGAAATGAAAAAAGTTCCACGATCAGAGTAAACATATGGAATTAAAAAAAAAAGATAAAAAAATTTTTTAAAGGATTTATTTTTAAAGGACTTTAAACATAAGTCCTTTTTAAGAGACAGTTGGCTGTTTAAACCAAAAGTAAAATTCACTAAGAGAATCACGACGTTATTTATTGGGGTAAAAGGACCTGGAATGTGGAAAGGCCCATTCTGAAGAGGAAAAAATAGAATCACTAACAGACTCATGCCTTGCACAGCCAGTGGCTAGAAATCCTGCCTCATGAGACCCTGTGCTAGAACGCTGCTAGAACCATCTAGAACTATGTTAGTCTTTCTTGGAAGCCAACAAGTGTTTGCCCAGTTAAGGGCACAGTAACAATAAGTCACGTTAATTTATAATGATTATAGATATCTTTAAAAGACTTGTCAAGTTCCTTTTAGAGTAACCCTCTCCCCACCCTTAGAGAAATTTATCTGTGGTTCACCTCTTTGAAATACCTCATTGTTGTCCCACATTTACCATACCCCAAAAAAAAAAAAAGCTTTTTATTAACAAAGTGTTCAGAAGGTGGCGCCACAGTAAACAATGAGAGATTTCGCTGCCCAGACAGTTTTGTTGCAGAAACAGCTGAAAGAACTCAGGTCAGACAGAGCCAAGGGCTGGAGGGATTTTTAAAATTACAAAAACCGAACCAATCAAACCAAAACAAAAATCAAAAACAATGGCCAAGATTTCAAGTTGTCTACTAAAGGTATGACATTCTCCTAAGACATGCGAGTGACTTGATCAATATATTTATATAATTTATATTTGAAGAAGAAGAAACTATTTGATGCAGCAAATCCTCGTTGATTAAAAATTACCAGGATGGGGGTGTTGGGAGGCTCAGTGGTTTAGGCCTCTGCCTTCGGCTCAGGTCATGATTTCAGGGTCCTGGGAAGGAGCCCCACATTGGGCGCTCTGCTCAGCGGGGAGCCTGCTCCCCCACCCCTCTCTCTGCCTGCCTCTCTACCTAATTTTGACCTGTCAAATGGGTAAATAAGATCTTAAAAAAAGATTTACTAGGTGTGAAATACCGAGCCTATGGGAAGGAAAATGATTTCACCTGATCTGACTAGGAAGTGGTTGAAACCTGAATTAAGTGCTATAAAAAGAGTCAAGACCTGGGAAATATATGGGTAAAAAATCCCTAGAAAAACAGCAATAATACCCGGCTGCTCTGAATTGATCCAGATCCTGCGGTAGGCAAAATAGAGCTGGTTTTAGCCAGAGGATGATCTCCGTTTGTCTTCATAATCTGGCATTTCCTGCAAGCCAGGCATGGGGCTCTGCACTAGAGCTGCAAATGCTGGGGGGCCGTCACTCTCCCTTTTCTCTTCTCAGGGGTACAACGGGCATGTCCATGGTGCAGTGTGACAGGTTTTTACCACAGGGAGATAAAAGACTGCCAAGAATAGGTTGGAGCTGGGAAAAGCCAGTTAGTAAAAGATTTTCAGGGGAGGTGATAGACAAGGGCAAAGTGAAGAATGAGGATGAGTGTGTCAAGTTTCAAAGTGCCAGGAGGCAGAACAGTGCATTCGGGAATCTACAGCAAGTTCATGACAACCGACAGCTGATCTGGTAGCATCACCTGGGGATGGAGGCTGAGCCTCGGGGTTAACACTGGGGGTGAGATGGTTTGTATATTATGCCAAGGAGGTGACGTACTACACTGTGGGGGCACAGGGAGCTACCGGAGGATTTCAAATAACAGAATCGTAACCATAATAGAGTATTTAATTGCATCCTAGCTTTCATCAAGGGTAAGATGCACTATAGTTTATGTTCGACTAAGAAAGAGAAATGCTGTCAGTTAAACTAGTATATGTCATCAAGTGCAAGAGTTATTAGAATGGGGGGGGGAGGACAAATCTTAGAACAAGTAAACTGTGGTATTAGAAAAATTAAGAAAGGTCGAACACTTGGATCAACTATAAAAGTGATTATTGCTTACCATGTGCCTCAAACTATATTAAGTCTTAGAACAAGAGACGATTTCATCTTGAAGCCCCGCATCTGTTAGACCCAAGGTACAGAGGGCAGTAGCCAATGACCAGCAGGCCCCAAGTGCCATGTGCATACTCTAAGAGCAACTGCCTTTGAGAGAGGAAACGGTTGAGAGTGGGCTTTCTGAGGTAGAGAATTACTATCTGGGAAAGTAGGAAAATTGACACAGAATCGGAATTGATGCCCCTACATGACAGAGTTGGTGAAACTTCCCTTCTCAGAGATCTTGAGTCTCCTCAGAAATGTATTTTTCATTTTGGACAGAACATTCAGGATAAATATGATCTGTTCGAGTTCCTGGTTCTCTCATCAGGAGTGTTTCTTGGCTTCACTGGCACAAGAAAGGGTTTTGATAATCCACGGTAAATCCTGACAAAAGCAAAGCACGGTATCTATGAAAAACTAACCACTCAGAAGAGAACAACAGATAAAAGACCAGGCCGACCTGACGCTGCAGGATAGGTAAGGTTGGTCCGGAAACAGGGGTAGAGGGGAAGTGCCCATCCTCTGCTAGAAGAGCTAGAGAAGACCCCTTCCGGAGAGACCACCAGGAGAGGAGAGCAGTAGGTGCTGATGATGAAGAATATTTTAATCAGCAGAGGAGGACAAAATGACAAAATTCCAGGATCAGAGTAAACATATGCGATTTAAAAATAAAAAATAAGAAATAAATTTTTTTTGAAAGGACTTTTTTTTTTTAAGGACTTTAAACAAAAGTCCTTTTTAAGAGACAGTTGGCTGTTTAAACCAAAAGTACAACTCACTGAGAGAATCGCCGCATTATTTATTGGGGTAGAAAGGACCTGGAATGTAGAAGACCCATTCTGCAGTGGAAAAAATAGAATCACTAACAGGCCTCATGCCTTGCACAGCCAGTGGCTAGAATCCCAGCCTCATGAGACCCTGTGCTAGAAGGCCGCTAGAACCATCTCAACTATGTTCGTCTTTCTTGGAAGCCAACAAGTGTTTGCCAGGTTAAGAGCACGGTAACAATCAGTCACGTTATGTTATAATGATTTTCGATATCTTTAAAAGCCTTGTCAAGTTCCTTTTTGAGTAACCCTCACCCCACCCTTAGAAAAATTGATCTGTGGTTCACCTCTTTGAAATACCTCATTGTTGTTCCACATTTACCATAGCCAAAAAAAAAAAAAAAAAAAAAAAAAGCTTTTTATCAACAAAGTGTTCAGAAGGGGGCGCCACTGAAAACAATGAGAGTTTTCGCTGCCCCGACAGTTTTGTTGCAGAAACAGCAGAAAGCACTCAGGTCAGAGAGAGTCAAGGGCTGGAGGGATTTTTAAAATATCAAAACCGAACCAAATCAAAGCAAAACTAAAATCAAAACCAATGGCCAAGATTTCAAGTTTGCTACTAAAGTTATGACATTCTCCTAAGACATGCGAGTGACTTGATCAATATATTTATATATTTATATTTGAAGAAGAAGGAACTATTTAATGCAGCCAATCCACGTTGATTAAAAATTACGAGATATGGTGGCTCCTGGGTGGCTCAGTGGTTTAGGCCTCTGCCTTCGGCTCAGGTCATGAATTCAGGGTCCTGGGAAGGAGCCCCACATTGGGCTCTCTGCTCAGCAGGGAGCCAGCTCCCCCACCCCTCTCTCTGCCTGCCTCTCTACCTACTTGTGATCTGTCAAATGGGTAAAAAAGGTTAAGTTTCCTTACCAAAATAAATTTGCAGGGAGAAAGGAGTGCAGTATGTGTGGAAGTGGGGTTATCAATCAAGTCAATAATTCAGGAACATATGATGGTGTTTTTAGCATGCTGGGTGGTAATAGAAGTGGTGAGGTATGGTTTTTATTTTGTATCTATTTTGATGGTGAATATTCTGGTGAACAGGATGGGGTATGTGCAGGACAGACAATATCAACATTTATTTTACCTGCACAAACAGAAGGGTGGAGTCTTCATTCCCTAATATGGAAAGAATTCTGAGTTCAAATGTTCTTTCTGATTAAATGGCATAGTGATGATGTGTATTTAGTAAGACAGCTAAAGAGAGCAGTATGCATAATGTTAAGCGGTAAGACATTATAATACATTTGAACATCAAAAAACGTTGTGTTGGATCATTTGTTTATGTGAGTAAATAAATGAATAAAGCTTCTTGGGGTTCTGATAGAGGTAAAGAAGACTACTATATGATCCAAAGGGGCACGTGCACCAAATGTTTATAGCAGCAATATCCACAATAGCCAAACTATGGAAAGAACCTTGATGTCCATCAACAAATGAATTATATATATATGTGTGTGTGTGTGTGTGTGTGTGTGTGTGTGTGTGTGTGTGTGTGTGTGATGGAATACTATGCAGCCATCAAAAGTAATGAAATCTTGCCATTTGCGATGGAATGCATGGAACTAGAGGGTATTATGCTTAGCAAAATAAGTCAACCAGAGTAAGACACGATTTCCCTGATATGAGGAAATGGAGGTGCAATGTGGGGGGTTTGGGGGACAGGAAAAGAGTAAATGAAACAAGATGGGATCGAGAGGGAGGCAAACCATAAGAGACTCTTTATCTCACAAAACAAACTGAGAGTTGCCAGGGGTGTGGGGAGGGTAGGGAGAGGGTGGTGGGGTTATGAACATTGGGGGGGGGGGTGCTGTGAAGTGTGTAAACCTGGCGATTCACAGACCTATACCCATGGAGCTAATAATACATTATATGTGAATTTAAAAAGAAGAAGAAGAAGACTACTATAAATCCAATGCTATGGTTTTCAGCAAAGAGTGTGTAATCAGGCATATTTTATTAAAGTATCCAAGTAAAATGATGGTCGAACATTGGAATAACAGAAAACATAAAAATCAGAGATTTTAAAAAGAGATATGGGACAGTGTAGAGAATATAGTCAATGATATTATAATAGTGTTATATGGTGACAGATGGTGGCTATATTTGTAGTGATCATAATATAATGTATGGAGATATTGAAAACCTGAAACCAATGTAACACTGAATATCAACTATACTCAAATAAGAGAAGAATAAAAATAAAACATTTAAATTTAAAAGATAAAAAGAGGGACAAGAATTTGAAAAGTGAATTCAAAAAGAGTAAAGATGAGGCTAAGACATACTTTGAACCTTGAGGATAACACCATTTTGAAAATTCTTCCCATTTGAGAAAACTCAAATGAATCAATACCATAAAAGAACCCATTTTACCTGAGAGATGTAACGAATGCTCAAGAAATAATTTTATGACAGGATAATTCTTCCCTCTGAAACAGCATACAGAAACCAGGGGAAACACTTGGAAGCAAAATAAACTATACTGAAAATAAGAATCAGGAAAAAGATAAATGATGAAAGAGAAGAAAATTAGACCTGCAACAGAGATCTAGTGAAGAGAATTTTTAGCTTGTGGTTTAATGTTTTTGAGGATAATCTAGAGTTCATAACTGCCTTGAGACAGGCTGGTTGTAGGCAGTTTAGGCAGACCCCTAAGACAGGCCTACCTTGGGCAGGTGGTGTTGGAGGAGGCCATTGGGCTGGACAAAGACAAATCCAAAGATTTGACTAAAGTGTCTGTGAAGATGTTGAAGTCAGATGCAACAGAGAAAGACCTGTCAAACCTAATCTCAGAAATGGAGATGATGAAGATGATTGGACAGCACAAGGACACCGTCAAACTGCTGGGTCCTGCACACAGGACGGTCCTTCGTACACTCTCACGGAATATGCCTCCAAAGACAACATACAGGAGTACCTGCAGGCCCAGAGGCCTCCTGACCTGGAGTACTGTTACAATATCAGCCACAATGCAGCAGAGCAACTCTCCTCCAAGGACCTGGCATCCTGTGCCTACCAGGTAGCCTGAGGCATGGAGTACCTTGCCTCCAAGAAGTGCATACACCAAGACCTGGCCACCAGGGAAGTGCTGGTGACAAAGGACAACATGATGAAGATCTCAGACTTCAGCCTTGCCAGAGATATCACCACATCAGTTACTATAAAAAGACAACCAACAGTGGACTGCCTGTGAAGTGGATGATCCCTAAGGCCATGTTTGGCCAGATCTACATCCACCAGAGTGACTTCTCGTCTTTTGGGGTGATCCTGTGCAAAATCTTCACTCTGGAAGCCTCCCATAACCTGGAGTGCCTGTGGAGGTGGTTTTCAAGCTGCTGAAGGAGTCATTTGATGGTTAAGCCAATAAGTGCACCAGAGAGTTTTACACAATAATGAGGGGTGGCTGGCATGTGGTACCTTCAAGCTGCTGGTAGAAGACCTGGGTCATACTGTGGCCTTGACCTTCAACCAGGAGTACCCGGACCTGTCCTTGGCCCTGGAACAATACTGTCTATGCTTTCCCAACACCCAAAACTCCACCTGCTCCTCAGAGAAGAATTCCACCTTCTCTCATGTGCCGTTGCCCAGGGAGGCCTATCTGCCCTGACACCCAGCCCAGCTTGCCAATGGTGGACTCAAATGACTAGTATCCCTATTACTCCTGTCCAGATTCCATCATAAGCTGTAACCCTTACCCCCCACCCTCCCTGCAAGACTCACTGCCTTCTCCTTTGTTCCGTTCCTACTGGCAGGAGCCAGCTGCCTACCTGAGGCCTTCACACCTTGAAGTTCATCTCTCTTCCCCTTCCTCTTCCTCCTCCTTACAACCTGCTCATGAAAGAAAGGCACAGAGAGGCAGATACTTGCTCATGGCTACTTCCTTCCCTCCCATATGTTGGACCAAGATTCCTCCCTGGCATCTGGTACTGCCTGGACGTCGAGGGAGTGGGAGATGAGGCATGCCAGTGAAAGCTGTCGGAGCTCTCCGGTTTTGGTTTTGTCTGCTTAGCATAACATGTAAGACTGAGTTCTGGTGGCAGGGACCTTGTCCTTGGGGCTATAGCACTAGCGAGGGGAGGTCAACTGCTCTGGGCCTTGGCTAAGAGCAACTCCTGCTCCAGAGATATGGTTCCAAGGGCTTATTAATTATGATACTAATTTGCTTTGCTGACCAAATGCCTTGTATCAACAGATGGGAAGGCAAAGACTGGAAGCAGTGTTGTGACCATGGGGTCCAGCCCCAAACTATTAAGAAAACACAAAGTGTATAAATCTGAGTAAGTATATATTTACACACCTCTTTAAATAGGTTGTTATCAAAGATTTAATCAATGGGTAATATGCTTCTCATGGCTTTGAAGCATCAGTTGCCATATATTAAAAACAAAGGAAAGAGGTGTCTGGGTGGCTTCCTCCGTAAGTGTCCCTTCTTTTCAGGTCATGATCCCAGGGTCCTGGGATGGAGCCCCACATCAGGCTCTCTGCTCAGTGGGAAACCTGCTTCTCCTTTTCCCTATGCCCTGCTTATAGTTCCTCTTCCTGTCTCTCTGTCGAATAAATAAAATATTAAAAAAAAAGAAACAAAATGATTTTAAAAGGTTTTTTTTTTTTTTTAATTTTCTATGGGTGCCTGGATGACTCAGTTGTTTAAGCAGATATTTGCCTTTGGCTGAGGTCATGATTCCAGTGTACAGTGATCCAGCCCTGCATGGGACTACTTGCACCCCGAGGAGCTTGCTTCTTCCTCTCCCTTTGCACGTTATTCCTCCCGCTTGTGTGCTTCCTCTCTATCTCTCTTGCTGTCAATAAACAAAATAAAATCTTTTACTAAATAAATTAATAAATAAACCTACTTTCAGTTTAGGTCCCTTAACAAAAATTGTTACTGCTTCATTTAAAAAAAAAATAATTTAGAAAGATGCTTCCAGAGCTAAAAAGCTGTTTTTTTTTTCAGGATTAAATATAGAAGTGCTTTATAAAGTAAAAGAAAAAATATGCTATATTAACACTAATCACACTATACCTTTGGTGGTTATATCAAGATAATGAAAAGTGATTTTAAAGCAAATTTCATTATCAGACATAAAGATCAAGTCAAAATTACAGAAGAGTAAAAGGATGAATTTATCAGGGAGTATAATAATTCTTGACTTTTAATACTTAATAACAGATTTGGGGATATATAGGGAAAAACTAAGAACAAAAATCATAACTTCTACCTTAGAAGAGAAATGGAAAAAAGTTTCAACACCTTTATTTTGAGATTATATAGACAAATGGTCATCAAATTGGTAAGATATGTAAGACATGAACAAAATTATCAACTAACAAGATATGCTTGATATTACAGAACACTCCCAACAACCGCAGACTACATATATCTTAAGCCATGATTTTCTTTGCAAAGGTCAACATTGATAATGTTCTGGTCATACCTCCGTGTACCAAGAAAGAAGTAGCATATTTCTTGAAAGACACAGCTATCAAAGCTCCATTGAGAAACCGTAAAGATGGAGAAGGGATTTGCAAATTATATATCTGATAATGGACATCAACTCTGATGATTAAAAAATGAATAAAAATAAAAAACCTTTAAAACCAAACATAGTATCCAATTTTACATATGAAGAAAATTATTGAAGAGACATGTCACCAAAAGGATATGGATGGCTTATAAGCACATGACAAATTTCTCAACATTTAGACATTAAAGAAATACAAATTAAAATCATAATGAGACATGCTTACATATCTATTAGAATGACTAAAATTATAAAGGCTAATTGTACTTCGTCTGAGCTAGATTGAGAAGCAACAAAAAATCTAAACTGTTGTTGGCATATATCATGATACCACCACTTTGGAAAATAGTTTGAAAATTTTTTTAAATGCAAAATACGTTGCAGTTACACCAATAGCCATTTTACTTATAGGCATTTAACCAAGAGAAACAAAAGCTATGTTCGTACAAGGAATTGTATATGAATTTCATAGCAGTTTTATTTTTAAGAATTGAAAACAGTAGAAATGTTCATCAATGTCCATCAATAGAGCAAAGACAAATTATGATCTATTCATTAAAGAGATTACTATTCAACATCAAAATGAACTATTTACAATTGGAGATTCTCAAAGTAATGATGCTGAGAAAAGAAAAGCCAGGCAATGAATAGAATATACTGTGTGATTCCATGACTATTAAAAAAATCTAGAAAATACAAATTTACATAAAGTCACAGTCATCAAATATATTGGTGTGATTTTAGTGCCTTCTTCTGTGCTCCCATAGCTTCGTACACTTGGATCTCCAAGCATTTGTTACACCATGTGAAAATATGAACTCTTTTTCTTTATTCTGTCTTACTAGAATAAGAATCCTTGAAATTTTATGGACATTTGAACTCTCAGTTATTAGCAGAAATTCTATCACACAGTAAGTTTTCAAATATAAAGCCAGCGTTTTACAATGACTTCTAAGCTTTTACATGATCTAGCCACTCATTTAAACTTTGTGACCTCTTTCCCTGCTACTCTTCAGTCCCTCACAGTGGCCTCCTTGCTATTCCTCAGATATGCCAGGCACGATCCAACCTTATGGCCTTCAAGATAGCCAATTCCTTTGTCTGGAGTGACCTTATTGCTGATAGTTCTGGGCAAATTCATCGCCTTTCCATACGTTTGTTCAATTGTCAGCTTCATTGTAACTAACCTGATCTTCCTATTAAAATTCTTACCTCCCCACCCCCTGCCTAGCAACCTTCATTTTTCTCACCCTGATCTAATTTTTCTTTTTCCCCATTGCACTCATCATTTTTGAATGCACTATGCAATTTTTATTCAGGTTTATATCTTTTATTTGTCTCACCCATTAAAATAAACGTTCTACAAATCGAAGTATTTCATTTACCAGTGTAGTCTGAAGTAATATCTGCCATATAATAGACAGTAGACAATTGGTAAATTTCAGAATAAATTAATGTTGAGAGTATACTGAATTTCATAAGTCATTTCAATATTTTTTCCAAAAAATAAACTATGTAAAACATACCTTAAATTTACTTTCAAAATATTTTGTAGCATATAATGAACAAAATAAGACAAAAGAAGACAAAAAAACCCAAAATAAGCAAAAGCCTTAAAGAAACAATCATATGAATAACCATTTCAAACTTACTTAAAAATTGCATTATACCACACTCCTAGATCCTCTCTGAATGCTCTAAAATAACCCTTCAAAAGAAATACATTTTTAAAAATTACAGATTTTTTGGCAAATAATTTAATAAAATAAAAGTTTCATTCATCTATGTAGATCATAATAAATGTTTTTAATAGGCATGAAATTATAACTCTGAAGTGTGCTAAAATGAAACCACCTGCTAAGGGTGAGAGAACAAAAATAAACATCATTTTTCCAAATAAGAGAAATTTATTACCTTTGAATCAAAGCATGTGGATTTGTTCAAAGTGGCAATAAAGGAATATGGAAACACAATCCATAGAAAGTCATATTTTAGATTTCTAAAAGACTTCAAAGTGAAGAGTATACATTTCTTAAATGCTACATAATGCTACATAATGAGAAGATGACAGGTTGTGACAAATAGCATTTTAAAAGCTCTACTCATAATGGAACGGAAGGTGTCATTTCTCTATAATTTTATATATGTCATTAATTTACTATATTTGGATACAACACATTACGAAACAGATGTTCATCAAAGACTAAATCATTTTTAATGAAACATAATAATTTGAACCTATATCTATTAATCATTTTTTTCAATCTAACATGTATAGTCTCGCTAAACAATTTATCAGATATTGACAAATTTAAAAAAAATATAGGATAAAAAGTCGTGTTTGGAAAAGTAGATTATCTTGAAATTTGCATTTAAATGAAAATATTTTCTGATATTTTTAAGACTTTAAATGTTATTTTTTATATATCTGACCTATCAGATGATATAAAATTTTTGGAGAAAATATGACATATTTTTTTATCTTGTTGAAGGTATTAATAAAGATCAACTGATTGAATTATTTGTATTGTGATATCTTAGTTAATAAACATGAATAACTGGTATAAAATATGTTTTTTTTTATTTTATTTATTTACTTGACAGAGATCACAGGAAGGCAGAGGGGCAGGCAGAGAGAGAGGAATGGATGCAGGATCCCTGCTGAGCAGAGAGCCCACTGTGGGACTCAATCCCAGGAACCTGGAATCATAACAAAGAAATGATGATAAATTCCTTAAAAGACTCAAAGTTGTTCTTGACTGGTATGTTTCAAGCTCTATTCCTGGTTTGAGGACAGTTTTTAACAGGCTTGTCACTGTAGAAATCAGCTGGATGTTTAGAGGCTATCAGAACTGTGCAAAAACCTTGAAGGGGTAAAGATTGAAAATCCTTTAGAGAGATTAGCTCCTTAAGGCATTATTCATCCACACATTTTCCTCCAAACAATTAAGGCTGATGGATGAGGGGCACCTGAGGGGCTCTCTCATCACGTGGGTGGTGGGTTAAGCCTCTGCCTTCATCTCAAGTCATGGTCTCCGGGTCCTGGGATCCAGCCACACATTGGGCTCTGCTCAAAAGGAAGCCTGCTTCCCTCCCTGCTTGCCTGCCTCTCTGCTTACCTGTAATCTCTCTCTCTCTCTCTCTCTCTGTATGTCCAATAAATAAATAAAATCTTAAAAAAAAGGCTGATGGATGCTAAATTATGAAAACTGCTCCCTCAAAATGATGCTTCTTCATAAGGTTTTAAGAATTTAAAATTGTAAGAATTTAAAATTGAAACTTGATCGTAGGATTTATCTTATACAATAACAACAAGTGATGGCAGTTATTATTAGTTCTGAAGTATTTGTGATTCTAAATTCTTGGCCTCATTAGTAAATTTATTTTTAATAAATTATTTAATATATAATAATATATATAATATATATTACAGATAATATATAATATATATAATAAATTCATTCATTCATTCATTATTTATTTATTATTTATTATTATTATTTATTCATTTATTAACTCAAACACAAGAAAATGAATGACCTGATTGAAAAATTGGCAAGGACTGGAACAGACACCTCACTTAAGAAGATATTGAGATGGCAATAATGATATGAACAGATGCTGTGATGATCACAGCATGTCTAATTAAGGAATTGTAAATTAAAAGAACATGAGGGGCGCCTGGGCAGCTCAGTGGGTTAAGCCGCTGCCTTTGGATCAGGTCATGATCTCAGGGTCCTGGGATCGAGTTCCATGTTGGGCTCTCTGCTCAGCAGGAGCCTGCTTCCCCTCTCTCTCTCTCTGACTGCCTCTCTGACTTCTTGTGATCTCTCTCTGTCAAATAAATAAATAAAATCTTTTTAAAAAATAAATAAATAAATAAGACAATGATATATCACTACACATCTATTAGAATGGCTAAAATCCAAAATACTGACAACATAAAATGCTTTTGACGATGAGGAACAAGAGAAACTCTCATTCATTCTGGTGAGAACACCAAAATGGTGCTACCACTTTGGAAGACAGTTGGGCAGTTTCTTACAAAACTAAACATATTCTTACCATATGATCCAGCAATCGTGCTCCTTGGTACTCACCCAAAAGAGCGACAACTTTGTGTACACAGAATCCTGCATGTAAACCTGTGTTTGTAACAGCTTTACCCGTAAGTGCCAAGAGTTTGAAGTAACCAAGATGTCCTTCAGGAGGAGAATGGATAGATAAACTGTGGTCCATTGAAACAATGGGATATGATTCAGCGATAAAGAGAAATGGCTATCAAGCAATGAAAAGACAAGGAACAAACTTAAAATCCGTCATAATAAGTGAAAGAAGTCAATTTGGAAAAGCTTCATGTTGCAAGGTTCCAACTATATGACCTTCTAGAAAAGGCAGAACTATGCAAATGGTATAAAGGTCAGCGGTTTGTAGCAGTTAGGAGAGGAGGAGGATTAACAGGCAGAGCACAGAGGATTTTTAGGCCAGTGAAAATATTCTGTATGATATGTATGATATTGTAGATATATATCACTACACAGTTGTCAAAATGCATAAGATACTATACCAAGAGTGAACTCTATGAGAAAAGGTTTTTTTAAGATTTTATTTATTTATTTGACAGGCATCAAAGCAGGCAGAGCGGCAGGCGGGGAAAGCAGGGGTTGGGGGAAAGCAGGCTCTCTGCCAAGCAGAGAGTCTGGTCTGGGGCTCGATCCCAGGACCGTGAGATTATGACCTGAGCCGAAGGCAGAAGCCTTAACCCACTGAGCCACCCTGGTGCCCCACCAAGAGTGAACTCTAATGTAAACTGTGGACTTTGGGGTGAGAATGATGTGTCAGTGTAGGGTCAGTGAGCATGAAATATTATCACCGTGGTACAGGATGTTGATAATGGGGAAGGCTGTGTGTATGTGGGGAAAGGGAATTTTACTTTGATCCCCAAACTACTCTAAAAAATGCAGTCTGTTAAAAAAAAACTTTATAATGCAATATAATACAAAACAAGAATGCATATCAAGAGAGAAATAATGTTTAAAGGGAACAAAGAACTTCGGTAATGTGTACCTAGGGATTTTAATTGCACATTTGTAGGAAGTTCACATTGTCATTAGCAATTGTTTATCTGTGAAGTAGAAGTAACATAAAGAGTGATGAAAACTCAAAAACGCAACACTAAAAAAATGCCATCTATGGGCTCTTAAAAATGGAACAAAATTTGCTTGGCTTTTTAAGCGTTGTGGGGAATGAAGGGACAGAATTTAAATTCAGCTTCATAAAAGACTGGATAATATGTTTCTACAAAGAAGGCTCCTCTGAGTAACATAGAAATGAACATGGTAGCTGAAAGTGGAAAAAAAGCTTACATCTCTTGTGAGCTCACGTCCTCTACAACCCTGTCACTAAGTGGAGATAGTAACTGTTCGATGAATAGCAAATGGTAGTCTTTCAGATCCCCGGGATTTACACTAAGAATCGTGATGGATTTTTAAAAAATATGTAAAGATTGTCTAC
>NW_028134624.1:0-82000 GCF_964662115.1 Mustela nivalis | reverse complement strand
TGAGCAGAGATGCCTGGAAACCAAGGCAATGGATCTGATTAGTGCCTAGGGGCCTGTTCTTTCCTTTTTACCTCTGGGGACATCTGTCTATGGGTCTGAGTGCAGGTAGGTGCTCAGTTGGGCTCAGATTGCCCCTGTTGTTCCTGGGAAGCCACCATTATTGAGATGGATCAGGGACTTTCGAGGTTTATCCTATTAGAAGGGTAGTGGCCATTGGAATGGGCACACACAATTCCCTTGGAGAGAGCAAGTACAGTCCTCAGGTTTGGCTCCAGGGGCCTGAGCCTGTAGGTTGTGTAGGCCAGGGCTGTTTGGACAGTTGTGGGAAAACACAAACTCGGCTTATGTTTCGGGTCATAGGTATGGCAGGACTGATCTACAGACCATGAGGAGAACTCTTCGGGATTTGAAAGAAGGGCTAGTGTGAGGCTCCTGCTCAAGTTTTTGTCTCTGGATATCGTGTCACTCATGGTCGTGGAATTTCTTGGTGACTTCATGGGAAATGGACGAGTCTTACTCTCTGGTGGTTTGGCCCCGTCCAAAGAGTTTGGGGTCATTCTGTGGGCGGGAAGAAGTCCGTTTTTTTTTTATTCTTGTTTTTTTCTTTTTTATCCTCAGGTGTCCCACCAAATGAGGGATTCCAGAGTAGAGCCCTGGGGAGGGGCGACTGGACCATCAGAAATTTGGTTAAAAATTGGGGCCTAGGGACATGTCAAGCCCATTATGACATCTAATGGTCCAGCAACTGAGAGAACTTACTAGAGGACAGGACTCATGCTGAGGGTCACAATGCGTGTGTATGCCCTCGTCGCACTCAAGAATGGGCGGGGCCTCAGGGTGAATGCTGGTTTATCCTACACTGAATGTTGGACAACGTGCCAACCACAGGGTTCTTGCCATGGGTAAGGAGGAGTTCTGATTTCTGCATCACACTCACCCCTGGGAAGTGATTGGAGATAAGGTCTCGGTTCTGAAGCCTGAAAACTGAGGTAGGGATGAGATGATGACCTAAGGCCATGGCGGGTTTTATGTGCTCAGTGTGCGGTCAGCTTTCTGGGTGTTGGTCAGGAGGTCCGGCCTCAGGTTGTGTTCGACAGTGCATTAGTGCCCAGGTTAGACTATATAATTTGGGTAAAGTCGAGTGCTGTGTAGAATTACCCTCATTTAAGGTGCCTGGGCAGCTCATGAGGCAATAATTTTTTTTCTAGAGGGCAGGCAGAGTGCTGCATTGTGGGTCCGGAATTGCCAAACTTGAGGGCTTCGGGGCCAGGAGTGTGAGGACGGAAGTCTGAGAAGACAAGCTAGACTTGGGTTTCAGGGCGAGGGCACGGCAGGTACCCCCTGCAGATCTGAACCAATATCTCATGCATCTGAAGTCAGGGCGAGGATCAGACGTTGGCTCAGGTTGGAGTTTCTGAGCATGACGGCCGCTTCATGAAGGGAGCGGAATCTCGAGGCCATTGAGGTTTTCCCACGATGGGAGTTGTGGGATGCCCCCTTCATGGATTTCTTCTGCGGGACAATTGAGACCTGTTGGACAGCTCCAGGACATCCCATATGGAATGACTCCAGAGCACCGTTCGCGGATGGATGCCTGGGAAGCCCGCCTCGCATTCCAATTGTCTCCTAGCAACAAGACAGTTTAGATCTGATGGCTCTGCGGGAGCAACCGGGGTGGCTGAGTTGAAATGGACTTTCCTGAGGATGGGTCCTAATGTGTTTTTGTGTCCATGAGGGCCTTGGAATGGGGCGGTGGCACCGGGACCCTGAAGTTCTCTCCTAAGCTTTGGACATGGCTCCCATGCATAGGTTTCCTTGTGGAGACGAGATGAGTTCTGATGGGTGCCTTAGGAAAACCCCTATGCTCGTATTGGAATCAGGCTTTTGAGGACACATGCCTGTAACCCAAAGCAATGGATCCTATTATGGCCTAGGGTCCTGTCTGGTTCAATCTTCTTCTCTGGGGACATCCATCTATGGTATGAGTGGAGGTCGATTATCAGCTGGTGTCAGACAGCCCATGTTTGTTCCGGGCGACCTACACTATTGGGATGGCCTCAGGGACTTTGGAGATTTCTCCTAATTTGTACGATTTTGGACCATGGAATGGGCAGAATTCCCATGGATTGGTAGGCACAGTCCTAATGTGTGGCTCCAGGGGCCCAGCCTGGAGGGTGTGTGGCCCAAGACTTTGAGGACAGAAGTCTGAAAACACAAACTCAGCTTAGGTTTGGGGACGTAGGTATGGCAGGCCCGATCTACAAACCATGAGAAGAACTCTTCAGGATATGAAGAAAGTGTGAGTCTGAGGCTCTTGCTCAGGCTTTTGTCTCTGGATTTTGTATCAGCGATGGCCGTGGAATGTCGGGGACGCCTCATGGGCCATAGACGAATCTTCCTCTCTGAGGATTTGGCCCGATTCCCAATTGCTTTTCGTCAATCTGTGGGATGGGAGGACTCATTTCAGTTTTGTTACCTCAGGTGTCCCACCAAAAGAGGAATTCCAAAGCCAAGCCGTGGGTTAGACTGAAGGGACAACCCGAACTATGGTTAAAAATTGGGGCCTAGGGGCATGGCAAGCCCAATATGATATCTCTTCATCCAGCCACTGAGTGGCCTTACTTGAGGACTGGGCTCAGCCTGAGCGTCACAATGTGTGTTTGTGACCAATGTGGCCCGCGAGCATGGGCGGGGCCTCATGGGCCACACTGGTTTCAACTACACTGAACGTTGGACAACATGCCAACCACAAGGTTTCTTGCCATGGGGAAGGAGTTCTGATTTCTGCATCACCTTCAACCCTGGGCAGTGATTGGAGATAAGGTCTAGGTTCTGAAACCTGAAAACTGATTTTGGGAAGAGATGACGACCTAAGGCCATGGCGGCTCGATGTGCTCAGTGTGCGGCCAGCTGTCTGGGAGGGGCCAGGGGGTCCAGGCTCAGGCTGTGTCAGAAAGGGCATTAGTGCCCTGGTCAGCCTATGTATTTGGGGTACAGCCAAGGTCGGTGCAGGTTGATCCTCATTTGGGATTACTGGGTAGCACCAGAGGACAATATTTTTCTTCTGGAGGGCCGGCAGAGTGCTGCATTGTAGTTCTGGATTGCCAAACTGGAGGGCTTGTGGGCCAGTAGTCTGACGACAAAAGTCTGAGAACAGAAGCTAGGATTAGGTTTCTGGGTGAGGCCATGGTACGCACAATCTACAGACCTGAATCGAGATCTCGTGCATCTGAAGTCAGGGCGAGGATCAGACGATCGCTCAGGTTGGAGTTTCTGTCCCTGGTGGCCCCTTCATGAATGGGCGGGGGCATCACGAGGCCATGGGGCTTTTTCCACGATGGGAGTTGTGAGAAGCTCCAAACTGCAGAGAGTCTTCTGCAGGACAATTGAGACCTGTTGTTTGGCTCCAGGCCAATGATTCTGAGCAGGGTTCTAAGGATGGATGGCTGGGTAGCCCACCTCGCATTCCAATTGTCTCCTAGCAACAAGACAGGTTAGATCTCCTGGATCTGTGGGGAGCAACCGAGGACACTGAGTTGAAATGGACACCCCTGGGGATGGGTCCTAACGTGCTTTTGTGTCTATGGAGACCTTGGAATGAAGCGGTGGCACTGGGGCCCTAAAGGGTTCTCCTAAACAGAGGCTTTGACACAGCTTCAACGTGCAAGTTTCCCATGTGTAGATGAGATGTTTTCTGATGGGTGAGTCAAGAAACAGCTATATGCTGCTTTTGAAATCCAGGCCTCTGAGGAGAGATGCCTGGAAACCAAAGCAATGGATCTGATTAGTGCCTAGGGGCCTGTTCTTTCCTTTTTACCTCTGGGGACATCTGTCTATGGGTCTGAGTGCAGGTAGGTGCTCAGTTGGGCTCAGATTGCCCCTGTTGTTCCTGGGAAGCCACCACTATGGAGATGGATCAGGGACTTTGGAGGTTTATCCTATTAGAAGGGTAGTGGCCATTGGAATGGGCACACACAATTCCCTTGGAGAGAGCAAGTACAGTCCTCAGGTTTGGCTCCAGGGGCCTGAGCCTGTAGGTTGTGTAGGCCAGGGCTGTTTGGACAGTTGTCTGAAAACACAAACTCGGCTTATGTTTCGGGTCATAGGTATGGCAGGACTGATCTACAGACCATGAGGAGAACTCTTCGGGATTTTAAAGAAGGGCTAGTGTGAGGCTCCTGCTCAAGTTTTTGTCTCTGGATATCGTGTCACTCATGGTCGTGGAATTTCTTGGTGACTTCATGGGAAATGGACGAGTCTTACTCTCTGGTGGTTTGGCCCCGTCCAAAGAGTTTGGGGTCATTCTGTGGGCGGGAAGAAGTCCGTTTTTTTTTTATTCTTGTTTTTTTCTTTTTTATCCTCAGGTGTCCCACCAAATGAGGGATTCCAGAGTAGAGCCCTGGGGAGGGGCGACTGGACCATCAGAAATTTGGTTAAAAATTGGGGCCTAGGGACATGTCAAGCCCATTATGACATCTAATGGTCCAGCAACTGAGAGAACTTACTAGAGGACAGGACTCATGCTGAGGGTCACAATGCGTGTGTATGCCCTCGTCGCACTCAAGAATGGGCGGGGCCTCAGGGTGAATGCTGGTTTATCCTACACTGAATGTTGGACAACGTGCCAACCACAGGGTTCTTGCCATGGGTAAGGAGGAGTTCTGATTTCTGCATCACACTCACCCCTGGGAAGTGATTGGAGATAAGGTCTCGGTTCTGAAGCCTGAAAACTGAGGTAGGGATGAGATGATGACCTAAGGCCATGGCGGGTTTTATGTGCTCAGTGTGCGGTCAGCTTTCTGGGTGTTGGTCAGGAGGTCCGGCCTCAGGTTGTGTTCGACAGTGCATTAGTGCCCAGGTTAGACTATATAATTTGGGTAAAGTCGAGTGCTCTGTAGGTTTACCCTCATTTAAGGTGCCTGGGCAGCTCATGAGGCAATAATTTTTTTTCTAGAGGGCAGGCAGAGTGCTGCATTGTGGGTCCGGAATTGCCAAACTTGAGGGCTTCGGGGCCAGGAGTGTGAGGACGGAAGTCTGAGAAGACAAGCTAGACTTGGGTTTCAGGGCGAGGGCACGGCAGGTACCCCCTGCAGATCTGAACCAATATCTCATGCATCTGAAGTCAGGGCGAGGATCAGACGTTGGCTCAGGTTGGAGTTTCTGAGCATGACGGCCGCTTCATGAAGGGAGCGGAATCTCGAGGCCATTGAGGTTTTCCCACGTTGGGAGTTGTGGGATGCCCCCTTCATGGATTTCTTCTGCGGGACAATTGAGACCTGTTGGACAGCTCCAGGACATCCCATATGGAATGACTCCAGAGCACCGTTCGCGGATGGATGCCTGGGAAGCCCGCCTCGCATTCCAATTGTCTCCTGGCAACAAGACAGTTTAGATCTGATGGCTCTGCGGGAGCAACCGGGGTGGCTGAGTTGAAATGGACTTTCCTGAGGATGGGTCCTAATGTGTTTTTGTGTCCATGAGGGCCTTGGAATGGGGCGGTGGCACCGGGACCCTGAAGTACTCTCCTAAGCTTTGGACATGGCTCCCATGCATAGGTTTCCTTGTGGAGACGAGATGAGTTCTGATGGGTGCCTCAGCAAAACCCCTATGCTCGTATTGGAATCAGGCTTTTGAGGACACATGCCTGTAACCCAAAGCAATGGATCCTATTATGGCCTAAGGTCCTGTCTGGTTCAATCTTCTTCTCTGGGGACATCCATCTATGGTATGAGTGGAGGTCGATTATCAGCTGGTGTCAGACAGCCCATGTTTGTTCCGGGCGACCTACACTATTGGGATGGCCTCAGGGACTTTGGAGATTTCTCCTAATTTGTACGATTTTGGACCATGGAATGGGCAGAATTCCCATGGATTGGTAGGCACAGTCCTAATGTGTGGCTCCAGGGGCCCAGCCTGGAGGGTGTGTGGCCCAAGACTTTGAGGACAGAAGTCTGAAAACACAAACTCAGCTTAGGTTTGGGGACGTAGGTATGGCAGGCCCGATCTACAAACCATGAGAAGAACTCTTCAGGATATGAAGAATGTGTGAGTCTGAGGCTCTTGCTCAGGCTTTTGTCTCTGGATTTTGTATCAGCGATGGCCGTGGAATGACGGGGACGCCTCATGGGCCATAGACGAATCTTCCTCTCTGAGGATTTGGCCCGATTCCCAATTGCTTTTCGTCAATCTGTGGGATGGGAGGACTCATTTCAGTTTTGTTACCTCAGGTGTCCCACCAAAAGAGGAATTCCAAAGCCAAGCCGTGGGGAAGACTGAAGGGACAACCCGAACTATGGTTAAAAATTGGGGCCTAGGGGCATGGCAAGCCCAATATGATATCTCTTCATCCAGCCACTGAGTGGCCTTACTTGAGGACTGGGCTCAGCCTGAGCGTCACAATGTGTGTTTGTGACCAATGTGGCCCACGAGCATGGGCGGGGCCTCATGGGCCACACTGGTTTCAACTACACTGAACGTTGGACAACATGCCAACCACAAGGTTTCTTGCCATGGGGAAGGAGTTCTGATTTCTGCATCACCTTCAACCCTGGGCAGTGATTGGAGATAAGGTCTAGGTTCTGAAACCTGAAAACTGATGTTGGGAAGAGATGACGCCCTAAGGCCATGGCGGCTCGATGTGCTCAGTGTGCGGCCAGCTGTCTGGGAGGGGCCAGGGGGTCCAGGCTCAGGCTGTGTCAGAAAGGGCATTAGTGCCCTGGTCAGCCTATGTATTTGGGGTACAGCCAAGGTCGGTGCAGGTTGATCCTCATTTGGGATTACTGGGTAGCACCAGAGGACAATGATTTTCTTCTGGAGGGCCGGCAGAGTGCTTCATTGTAGTTCTGGATTGCCAAACTGGAGGGCTTGTGGGCCAGTAGTCTGACGACAAAAGTCTGAGAACACAAGCTAGGCTTAGGTTTCTGGGTGAGGCCATGGCACGCACAATCTACAGACCTGAATCGAGATCTCGTGCATCTGAAGTCAGGGCGAGGATCAGACGATCGCTCAGGTTGGAGTTTCTGTCCCTGATGGCCCCTTCATGAATGGGCGGGGGCATCACGAGGCCATGGGGCTTTTCCCACGAAGGGAGTTGTGAGAAGCTCCAAACTGCAGAGAGTCTTCTGCAGGACAATTGAGACCTGTTGTTTGGCTCCAGGCCAATGATTCTGAGCAGGGTTCTAAGGATGGATGGCTGGGTAGCCCACCTCGCATTCCAATTGTCTCCTAGCAACAAGACAGGTTAGATCTCCTGGATCTGTGGGGAGCAACCGAGGACGCTGAGTTGAAATGGACACCCCTGGGGATGGGTCCTAACGTGCTTTTGTGTCTATGGAGACCTTGGAATGAAGCGGTGGCACTGGGGCCCTAAAGGGTTCTCCTAAACAGAGGCTTTGACACAGCGTCAACGTGCAAGTTTCCCATGTGTAGATGAGATGTTTTCTGATGGGTGAGTCAAGAAACAGCTATATGCTGCTTTTGAAATCCAGGCCTCTGAGGAGAGATGCCTGGAAACCAAAGCAATGGATCTGATTAGTGCCTAGGGGCCTGTTCTTTCCTTTTTACCTCTGGGGACATCTGTCTATGGGTCTGAGTGCAGGTAGGTGCACAGTTGGGCTCAGATTGCCCCTGTTGTTCCTGGGAAGCCACCATTATTGAGATGGATCAGGGACTTTGGAGGTTTATCCTATTAGAAGTGTAGTGGCCATTGGAATGGGCACACACAATTCCGTTGGAGAGGGCAAGTACAGTCCTCAGGTTTGGCTCCAGGGGCCTGAGCCTGTAGGTTGTGTAGGCCAGGGCTGTTTGGACAGTTGTCTGAAAACACAAACTCGGCTTATGTTTCGGGTCATAGGTATGGCAGGACTGATCTACAGACCATGAGGAGAACTCTTCGGGATTTGAAAGAAGGGCGAGTGTGAGGCTCCTGCTCAAGTTTTTGTCTCTGGATATCGTGTCACTCATGGTCGTGGAATTTCTGGGTGACTTCATGGGAAATGGACGAGTCTTACTCTCTGGTGGTTTGGCCTGGTCCAAAGAGTTTGGGGTCATTCTGTGGGCTGGAAGAAGTCCGTTTTTTTTTTTATTCTTGTTTTTTTCTTTTTTATCCTCAGGTGTCCCACCAAATGAGGGATTCCAGAGTAGAGCCCTGGGGAGGGGCGACTGGACCATCAGAAATTTGGTTAAAAATTGGGGCCTAGGGACATGTCAAGCCCATTATGACATCTAATGGTCCAGCAACTGAGAGGACTTACTAGAGGACAGGACTCATGCTGAGGGTCACAATGCGTGTGTATGCCCTCGTCGCACTCAAGAATGGGCGGGGCCTCAGGGTGAATGCTGGTTTATCCTACACTGAACGTTGGACAACGTGCCAACCACAGGGTTCTTGCCATGGGTAAGGAGGAGTTCTGATTTCTGCATCACACTCACCCCTGGGAAGTGATTGGAGATAAGGTCTCGGTTCTGAAGCCTGAAAACTGAGGTAGGGAAGAGATGATGACCTAAGGCCATGGCGGGTTTTATGTGCTCAGTGTGCGGTCAGCTTTCTGGGTGTTGGTCAGGAGGTCCGGCCTCAGGTTGTGTTCGACAGTGCATTAGTGCCCAGGTTAGACTATATAATTTGGGTAGAGTCGAGTGCTGTGTAGGTTTACCCTCATTTAAGGTGCCTGGGCAGCTCATGAGGCAATAATTTTTTTTCTAGAGGGCAGGCAGAGTGCTGCATTGTGGGTCCGGAATTGCCAAACGTGAGGGCTTCGGGGCCAGGAGTGTGAGGACGGAAGTCTGAGAAGACAAGCTAGACTTGGGTTTCAGGGCGAGGGCACGGCAGGTACCCCCTGCAGATCTGAACAAATATCTCATGCATCTGAAGTCAGGGCGAGGATCAGACGTTGGCTCAGGTTGGAGTTTCTGAGCATGACGGCCGCTTCATCAAGGGAGCGGAATCTCGAGGCCATTGAGGTTTTCCCACGTTGGGAGTTGTGGGATGCCCCCTTCATGGATTCCTTCTGCGGGACAATTGAGACCTGTTGGACAGCTCCAGGACATCCCATATGGAATGACTCCAGAGCACCGTTCGCGGATGGATGCCTGGGAAGTGTGCCTTGCATTCCAATTGTCTCCTAGCAACAAGACAGTTTAGATCTGATGGCTCTGCGGGAGCAACCGGGGTGGCTGATTTGAAATGGACTTTCGTGAGGATGGATCCTAATGTGTTTTTGTGTCCATGAGGGCCTTGGAATGGGGCGGTGGCACCGGGACTTTGAAGTACTCTCCTAAGCTTTGGACATGGCTCCCATGCACAGGTTTCCCTTTTGGAGTCGAGATGAGTTCTGATGGGTGCCTCAGCAAAACCCCTATGCTCGTATTGGAATCAGGCTTTTGAGGACACATGCCTGTAACCCAAAGCAATGGATCCTATTATGGCCTAGGGTCCTGTCTGGTTCAATCTTCTTCTCTGGGGACATCCATCTATGGTATGAGTGGAGGTCGATTATCAGCTGGTGTCAGACAGCCCTTGTTTGTTCCGGGCGACCTACACTATTGGGATGGCCTCAGGGACTTTGGAGATTTCTCCTAATTTGTACGATTTTGGACCATGGAATGGGCAGAATTCCCATGGATTGGTAGGCACAGTCCTAATGTGTGGCTCCAGGGGCCCAGCCTGGAGGGTGTGTGGCCCAAGACTTTGAGGACAGAAGTCTGAAAACACAAACTCAGCTTAGGTTTGGGGACGTAGGTATGGCAGGCCCGATCTACAAACCATGAGAAGAACTCTTCAGGATATGAAGAATGTGTGAGTCTGAGGCTCTTGCTCAGGCTTTTGTCTCTGGATTTTGTATCAGCGATGGCCGTGGAATGTCGGGGACGCCTCATGGGCCATAGACGAATCTTCCTCTCGGAGGATTTGGCCCGATTCCCAATTGCTTTTCGTCAATCTGTGGGATGGGAGGACTCATTTCAGTTTTGTTACCTCAGGTGTCCCACCAAAAGAGGAATTCCAAAGCCAAGCCGTGGGGAAGACTGAAGGGACAACCCGAACTATGGTTAAAAATTGGGGCCTAGGGGCATGGCAAGCCCAATATGATATCTCTTCATCCAGCCACTGAGTGGCCTTACTTGAGGACTGGGCTCAGCCTGAGCGTCACAATGTGTGTTTGTGACCAATGTGGCCCACGAGCATGGGCGGGGCCTCATGGGCCACACTGGTTTCAACTACACTGAACGTTGGACAACATGCCAACCACAAGGTTTCTTGCCATGGGGAAGGAGTTCTGATTTCTGCATCACCTTCAACCCTGGGCAGTGATTGGAGATAAGGTCTAGGTTCTGAAACCTGAAAACTGATGTTGGGAAGAGATGAAGACCTAAGGCCATGGGGGCTCGATGTGCTCAGTGTGCGGCCAGCTGTCTGGGAGGGGCCAGGGGGTCCAGGCTCAGGCTGTGTCAGAAAGGGCATTAGTGCCCTGGTCAGCCTATGTATTTGGGGTACAGCCAAGGTCGGTGCAGGTTGATCCTCATTTGGGATTACTGGGTAGCACCAGAGGACAATGTTTTTCTTCTGGAGGGCCGGCAGAGTGCTGCATTGTAGTTCTGGATTGCCAAACTGGAGGGCTTGTGGGCCAGTAGTCTGACGACAAAAGTCTGAGAACACAAGCTAGGCTTAGGTTTCTGGGTGAGGCCATGGCACGCACAATCTACAGACCTGAATCGAGATCTCGTGCATCTGAAGTCAGGGCGAGGATCAGACGATCGCTCAGGTTGGAGTTTCTGTCCCTGATGGCCCCTTCATGAATGGGCGGGGGCATCACGAGGCCTTGGGGCTTTTCCCACGAAGGGAGTTGTGAGAAGCTCCAAACTGCAGAGAGTCTTCTGCAGGACAATTGAGACCTGTTGTTTGGCTCCAGGCCAATGATTCTGAGCAGGGTTCTATGGATGGATGGCTGGGTAGCCCACCTCGCATTCCAATTGTCTCCTAGCAACAAGACAGGTTAGATCTCCTGGATCTGTGGGGAGCAACCGAGGACGCTGAGTTGAAATGGACACCCCTGGGGATGGGTCCTAACGTGCTTTTGTGTCTATGGAGACCTTGGAATGAAGCGGTGGCACTGGGGCCCTAAACGGTTCTCCTAAACAGAGGCTTTGACACAGCTCCAACGTGCAAGTTTCCCATGTGTAGATGAGATGTTTTCTGATGGGTGAGTCAAGAAACAGCTATATGCTGCTTTTGAAATCCAGGCCTCTGAGGAGAGATGCCTGGAAACCAAAGCAATGGATCTGATTAGTGCCTAGGGGCCTGTTCTTTCCTTTTTACCTCTTGGGACATCTGTCTATGGGTCTGAGTGCAGGTAGGTGCACAGTTGGGCTCAGATTGCCCCTGTTGTTCCTGGGAAGCCACCATTATTGAGATGGATCAGGGACTTTGGAGGTTTATCCTATTAGAAGGGTAGTGGCCATTGGAATGGGCACACACAATTTCCTTGGAGAGGGCAAGTACAGTCCTCAGGTTTGGCTCCAGGGGCCTGAGCCTGTAGGTTGTGTAGGCCAGGGCTGTTTGGACAGTTGTCTGAAAACACAAACTCGGCTTATGTTTCAGGTCATAGGTATGGCAGGACTGATCTACAGACCATGAGGAGAACTCTTCGGGATTTGAAAGAAGGGCGAGTGTGAGGCTCCTGCTCAAGTTTTTGTCTCTGGATATCGTGTCACTCATGGTCGTGGAATTTCTGGGTGACTTCATGGGAAATGGACGAGTCTTACTCTCTGGTGGTTTGGCCTGGTCCAAAGAGTTTGGGGTCATTCTGTGGGCTGGAAGAAGTCCGTTTTTTTTTTTATTCTTGTTTTTTTCTTTTTTATCCCCAGGTGTCCCACCAAATGAGGGATTCCAGAGTAGAGCCCTGGGGAGGGGCGACTGGACCATCAGAAATTTGGTTAAAAATTGGGGCCTAGGGACATGTCAAGCCCATTATGACATCTAATGGTCCAGCAACTGAGAGGACTTACTAGAGGACAGGACTCATGCTGAGGGTCACAATGCGTGTGTATGCCCTCGTCGCACTCAAGAATGGGCGGGGCCTCAGGGTGAATGCTGGTTTATCCTACACTGAACGTTGGACAACGTGCCAACCACAGGGTTCTTGCCATGGGTAAGGAGGAGTTCTGATTTCTGCATCACACTCACCCCTGGGAAGTGATTGGAGATAAGGTCTCGGTTCTGAAGCCTGAAAACTGAGGTAGGGAAGAGATGATGACCTAAGGCCATGGCGGGTTTTATGTGCTCAGTGTGCGGTCAGCTTTCTGGGTGTTGGTCAGGAGGTCCGGCCTCAGGTTGTGTTCGACAGTGCATTAGTGCCCAGGTTAGACTATATAATTTGGGTAGAGTCGAGTGCTGTGTAGGTTTACCCTCATTTAAGGTGCCTGGGCAGCTCATGAGGCAATAATTTTTTTTCTAGAGGGCAGGCAGAGTGCTGCATTGTGGGTCCGGAATTGCCAAACGTGAGGGCTTCGGGGCCAGGAGTGTGAGGACGGAAGTCTGAGAAGACAAGCTAGACTTGGGTTTCAGGGCGAGGGCACGGCAGGTACCCCCTGCAGATCTGAACCAATATCTCATGCATCTGAAGTCAGGGCGAGGATCAGACGTTGGCTCAGGTTGGAGTTTCTGAGCATGACGGCCGCTTCATCAAGGGAGCGGAATCTCGAGGCCATTGAGGTTTTCCCACGTTGGGAGTTGTGGGATGCCCCCTTCATGGATTCCTTCTGCGGGACAATTGAGACCTGTTGGACAGCTCCAGGACATCCCATATGGAATGACTCCAGAGCACCGTTCGCGGATGGATGCCTGGGAAGTGCGCCTTGCATTCCAATTGTCTCCTAGCAACAAGACAGTTTAGATCTGATGGCTCTGCGGGAGCAACCGGGGTGGCTGATTTGAAATGGACTTTCGTGAGGATGGATCCTAATGTGTTTTTGTGTCCATGAGGGCCTTGGAATGGGGCGGTGGCACCGGGACCCTGAAGTACTCTCCTAAGCTTTGGACATGGCTCCCATGCACAGGTTTCCCTTTTGGAGTCGAGATGAGTTCTGATGGGTGCCTCAGCAAAACCCCTATGCTCGTATTGGAATCAGGCTTTTGAGGACACATGCCTGTAACCCAAAGCAATGGATCCTATTATGGCCTAGGGTCCTGTCTGGTTCAATCTTCTTCTCTGGGGACATCCATCTATGGTATGAGTGGAGGTCGATTATCAGCTGGTGTCAGACAGCCCTTGTTTGTTCCGGGCGACCTACACTATTGGGATGGCCTCAGGGACTTTGGAGATTTCTCCTAATTTGTACGATTTTGGACCATGGAATGGGCAGAATTCCCATGGATTGGTAGGCACAGTCCTAATGTGTGGCTCCAGGGGCCCAGCCTGGAGGGTGTGTGGCCCAAGACTTTGAGGACAGAAGTCTGAAAACACAAACTCAGCTTAGGTTTGGGGACGTAGGTATGGCAGGCCCGATCTACAAACCATGAGAAGAACTCTTCAGGATATGAAGAATGTGTGAGTCTGAGGCTCTTGCTCAGGCTTTTGTCTCTGGATTTTGTATCAGCGATGGCCGTGGAATGTCGGGGACGCCTCATGGGCCATAGACGAATCTTCCTCTCGGAGGATTTGGCCCGATTCCCAATTGCTTTTCGTCAATCTGTGGGATGGGAGGACTCATTTCAGTTTTGTTACCTCAGGTGTCCCACCAAAAGAGGAATTCCAAAGCCAAGCCGTGGGGAAGACTGAAGGGACAACCCGAACTATGGTTAAAAATTGGGGCCTAGGGGCATGGCAAGCCCAATATGATATCTCTTCATCCAGCCACTGAGTGGCCTTACTTGAGGACTGGGCTCAGCCTGAGTGTCACAATGTGTGTTTGTGACCAATGTGGCCCACGAGCATGGGCGGGGCCTCATGGGCCACACTGGTTTCAACTACACTGAACGTTGGACAACATGCCAACCACAAGGTTTCTTGCCATGGGGAAGGAGTTCTGATTTCTGCATCACCTTCAACCCTGGGCAGTGATTGGAGATAAGGTCTAGGTTCTGAAACCTGAAAACTGATGTTGGGAAGAGATGACGACCTAAGGCCATGGGGGCTCGATGTGCTCAGTGTGTGGCCAGCTGTCTGGGAGGGGCCAGGGGGTCCAGGCTCAGGCTGTGTCAGAAAGGGCATTAGTGCCCTGGTCAGCCTATGTATTTGGGGTACAGCCAAGGTCGGTGCAGGTTGATCCTCATTTGGGATTACTGGGTAGCACCAGAGGACAATGTTTTTCTTCTGGAGGGCCGGCAGAGTGCTGCATTGTAGTTCTGGATTGCCAAACTGGAGGGCTTGTGGGCCAGTAGTCTGACGACAAAAGTCTGAGAACACAAGCTAGGCTTAGGTTTCTGGGTGAGGCCATGGCACGCACAATCTACAGACCTGAATCGAGATCTCGTGCATCTGAAGTCAGGGCGAGGATCAGACGATCGCTCAGGTTGGAGTTTCTGTCCCTGATGGCCCCTTCATGAATGGGCGGGGGCATCACGAGGCCATGGGGCTTTTCCCACGAAGGGAGTTGTGAGAAGCTCCAAACTGCAGAGAGTCTTCTGCAGGACAATTGAGACCTGTTGTTTGGCTCCAGGCCAATGATTCTGAGCAGGGTTCTAAGGATGGATGGCTGGGTAGCCCACCTCGCATTCCAATTGTCTCCTAGCAACAAGACAGGTTAGATCTCCTGGATCTGTGGGGAGCAACCGAGGACGCTGAGTTGAAATGGACACCCCTGGGGATGGGTCCTAACGTGCTTTTGTGTCTATGGAGACCTTGGAATGAAGCGGTGGCACTGGGGCCCTAAACGGTTCTCCTAAACAGAGGCTTTGACACAGCGTCAACGTGCAAGTTTCCCATGTGTAGATGAGATGTTTTCTGATGGGTGAGTCAAGAAACAGCTATATGCTGCTTTTGAAATCCAGGCCTCTGAGGAGAGATGCCTGGAAACCAAAGCAATGGATCTGATTAGTGCCTAGGGGCCTGTTCTTTCCTTTTTACCTCTGGGGACATCTGTCTATGGGTCTGAGTGCAGGTAGGTGCACAGTTGGGCTCAGATTGCCCCTGTTGTTCCTGGGAAGCCACCATTATTGAGATGGATCAGGGACTTTGGAGGTTTATCCTATTAGAAGGGTAGTGGCCATTGGAATGGGCACACACAATTCCCTTGGAGAGGGCAAGTACAGTCCTCAGGTTTGGCTCCAGGGGCCTGAGCCTGTAGGTTGTGTAGGCCAGGGCTGTTTGGACAGTTTTCTGAAAACACAAACTCGGCTTATGTTTCGGGTCATAGGTATGGCAGGACTGATCTACAGACCATGAGGAGAACTCTTCGGGATTTGAAAGAAGGGCGAGTGTGAGGCTCCTGCTCAAGTTTTTGTCTCTGGATATCGTGTCACTCATGGTCGTGGAATTTCTGGGTGACTTCATGGGAAATGGACGAGTCTTACTCTCTGGTGGTTTGGCCTGGTCCAAAGAGTTTGGGGTCATTCTGTGGGCTGGAAGAAGTCCGTTTTTTTTTTTATTCTTGTTTTTTTCTTTTTTATCCCCAGGTGTCCCACCAAATGAGGGATTCCAGAGTAGAGCCCTGGGGAGGGGCGACTGGACCATCAGAAATTTGGTTAAAAATTGGGGCCTAGGGACATGTCAAGCCCATTATGACATCTAATGGTCCAGCAACTGAGAGGACTTACTAGAGGACAGGACTCATGCTGAGGGTCACAATGCGTGTGTATGCCCTCGTCGCACTCAAGAATGGGCGGGGCCTCAGGGTGAATGCTGGTTTATCCTACACTGAACGTTGGACAACGTGCCAACCACAGGGTTCTTGCCATGGGTAAGGAGGAGTTCTGATTTCTGCATCACACTCACCCCTGGGAAGTGATTGGAGATAAGGTCTCGGTTCTGAAGCCTGAAAACTGAGGTAGGGAAGAGATGATGACCTAAGGCCATGGCGGGTTTTATGTGCTCAGTGTGCGGTCAGCTTTCTGGGTGTTGGTCAGGAGGTCCGGCCTCAGGTTGTGTTCGACAGTGCATTAGTGCCCAGGTTAGACTATATAATTTGGGTAGAGTCGAGTGCTGTGTAGGTTTACCCTCATTTAAGGTGCCTGGGCAGCTCATGAGGCAATAATTTTTTTTCTAGAGGGCAGGCAGAGTGCTGCATTGTGGGTCCGGAATTGCCAAACGTGAGGGCTTCGGGGCCAGGAGTGTGAGGACGGAAGTCTGAGAAGACAAGCTAGACTTGGGTTTCAGGGCGAGGGCACGGCAGGTACCCCCTGCAGATCTGAACCAATATCTCATGCATCTGAAGTCAGGGCGAGGATCAGACGTTGGCTCAGGTTGGAGTTTCTGAGCATGACGGCCGCTTCATCAAGGGAGCGGAATCTCGAGGCCATTGAGGTTTTCCCACGTTGGGAGTTGTGGGATGCCCCCTTCATGGATTCCTTCTGCGGGACAATTGAGACCTGTTGGACAGCTCCAGGACATCCCATATGGAATGACTCCAGAGCACCGTTCGCGGATGGATGCCTGGGAAGTGCGCCTTGCATTCCAATTGTCTCCTAGCAACAAGACAGTTTAGATCTGATGGCTCTGCGGGAGCAACCGGGGTGGCTGATTTGAAATGGACTTTCGTGAGGATGGATCCTAATGTGTTTTTGTGTCCATGAGGGCCTTGGAATGGGGCGGTGGCACCGGGACCCTGAAGTACTCTCCTAAGCTTTGGACATGGCTCCCATGCACAGGTTTCCCTTTTGGAGTCGAGATGAGTTCTGATGGGTGCCTCAGCAAAACCCCTATGCTCGTATTGGAATCAGGCTTTTGAGGACACATGCCTGTAACCCAAAGCAATGGATCCTATTATGGCCTAGGGTCCTGTCTGGTTCAATCTTCTTCTCTGGGGACATCCATCTATGGTATGAGTGGAGGTCGATTATCAGCTGGTGTCAGACAGCCCTTGTTTGTTCCGGGCGACCTACACTATTGGGATGGCCTCAGGGACTTTGGAGATTTCTCCTAATTTGTACGATTTTGGACCATGGAATGGGCAGAATTCCCATGGATTGGTAGGCACAGTCCTAATGTGTGGCTCCAGGGGCCCAGCCTGGAGGGTGTGTGGCCCAAGACTTTGAGGACAGAAGTCTGAAAACACAAACTCAGCTTAGGTTTGGGGACGTAGGTATGGCAGGCCCGATCTACAAACCATGAGAAGAACTCTTCAGGATATGAAGAATGTGTGAGTCTGAGGCTCTTGCTCAGGCTTTTGTCTCTGGATTTTGTATCAGCGATGGCCGTGGAATGTCGGGGACGCCTCATGGGCCATAGACGAATCTTCCTCTCGGAGGATTTGGCCCGATTCCCAATTGCTTTTCGTCAATCTGTGGGATGGGAGGACTCATTTCAGTTTTGTTACCTCAGGTGTCCCACCAAAAGAGGAATTCCAAAGCCAAGCCGTGGGGAAGACTGAAGGGACAACCCGAACTATGGTTAAAAATTGGGGCCTAGGGGCATGGCAAGCCCAATATGATATCTCTTCATCCAGCCACTGAGTGGCCTTACTTGAGGACTGGGCTCAGCCTGAGTGTCACAATGTGTGTTTGTGACCAATGTGGCCCACGAGCATGGGCGGGGCCTCATGGGCCACACTGGTTTCAACTACACTGAACGTTGGACAACATGCCAACCACAAGGTTTCTTGCCATGGGGAAGGAGTTCTGATTTCTGCATCACCTTCAACCCTGGGCAGTGATTGGAGATAAGGTCTAGGTTCTGAAACCTGAAAACTGATGTTGGGAAGAGATGACGACCTAAGGCCATGGGGGCTCGATGTGCTCAGTGTGTGGCCAGCTGTCTGGGAGGGGCCAGGGGGTCCAGGCTCAGGCTGTGTCAGAAAGGGCATTAGTGCCCTGGTCAGCCTATGTATTTGGGGTACAGCCAAGGTCGGTGCAGGTTGATCCTCATTTGGGATTACTGGGTAGCACCAGAGGACAATGTTTTTCTTCTGGAGGGCCGGCAGAGTGCTGCATTGTAGTTCTGGATTGCCAAACTGGAGGGCTTGTGGGCCAGTAGTCTGACGACAAAAGTCTGAGAACACAAGCTAGGCTTAGGTTTCTGGGTGAGGCCATGGCACGCACAATCTACAGACCTGAATCGAGATCTCGTGCATCTGAAGTCAGGGCGAGGATCAGACGATCGCTCAGGTTGGAGTTTCTGTCCCTGATGGCCCCTTCATGAATGGGCGGGGGCATCACGAGGCCATGGGGCTTTTCCCACGAAGGGAGTTGTGAGAAGCTCCAAACTGCAGAGAGTCTTCTGCAGGACAATTGAGACCTGTTGTTTGGCTCCAGGCCAATGATTCTGAGCAGGGTTCTAAGGATGGATGGCTGGGTAGCCCACCTCGCATTCCAATTGTCTCCTAGCAACAAGACAGGTTAGATCTCCTGGATCTGTGGGGAGCAACCGAGGACGCTGAGTTGAAATGGACACCCCTGGGGATGGGTCCTAACGTGCTTTTGTGTCTATGGAGACCTTGGAATGAAGCGGTGGCACTGGGGCCCTAAACGGTTCTCCTAAACAGAGGCTTTGACACAGCTCCAACGTGCAAGTTTCCCATGTGTAGATGAGATGTTTTCTGATGGGTGAGTCAAGAAACAGCTATATGCTGCTTTTGAAATCCAGGCCTCTGAGGAGAGATGCCTGGAAACCAAAGCAATGGATCTGATTAGTGCCTAGGGGCCTGTTCTTTCCTTTTTACCTCTGGGGACATCTGTCTATGGGTCTGAGTGCAGGTAGGTGCACAGTTGGGCTCAGATTGCCCCTGTTGTTCCTGGGAAGCCACCATTATTGAGATGGATCAGGGACTTTGGAGGTTTATCCTATTAGAAGGGTAGTGGCCATTGGAATGGGCACACACAATTCCCTTGGAGAGGGCAAGTACAGTCCTCAGGTTTGGCTCCAGGGGCCTGAGCCTGTAGGTTGTGTAGGCCAGGGCTGTTTGGACAGTTGTCTGAAAACACAAACTCGGCTTATGTTTCGGGTCATAGGTATGGCAGGACTGATCTACAGACCATGAGGAGAACTCTTCGGGATTTGAAAGAAGGGCGAGTGTGAGGCTCCTGCTCAAGTTTTTGTCTCTGGATATCGTGTCACTCATGGTCGTGGAATTTCTGGGTGACTTCATGGGAAATGGACGAGTCTTACTCTCTGGTGGTTTGGCCTGGTCCAAAGAGTTTGGGGTCATTCTGTGGGCTGGAAGAAGTCCGTTTTTTTTTTTATTCTTGTTTTTTTCTTTTTTATCCCCAGGTGTCCCACCAAATGAGGGATTCCAGAGTAGAGCCCTGGGGAGGGGCGACTGGACCATCAGAAATTTGGTTAAAAATTGGGGCCTAGGGACATGTCAAGCCCATTATGACATCTAATGGTCCAGCAACTGAGAGGACTTACTAGAGGACAGGACTCATGCTGAGGGTCACAATGCGTGTGTATGCCCTCGTCGCACTCAAGAATGGGCGGGGCCTCAGGGTGAATGCTGGTTTATCCTACACTGAACGTTGGACAACGTGCCAACCACAGGGTTCTTGCCATGGGTAAGGAGGAGTTCTGATTTCTGCATCACACTCACCCCTGGGAAGTGATTGGAGATAAGGTCTCGGTTCTGAAGCCTGAAAACTGAGGTAGGGAAGAGATGATGACCTAAGGCCATGGCGGGTTTTATGTGCTCAGTGTGCGGTCAGCTTTCTGGGTGTTGGTCAGGAGGTCCGGCCTCAGGTTGTGTTCGACAGTGCATTAGTGCCCAGGTTAGACTATATAATTTGGGTAGAGTCGAGTGCTGTGTAGGTTTACCCTCATTTAAGGTGCCTGGGCAGCTCATGAGGCAATAATTTTTTTTCTAGAGGGCAGGCAGAGTGCTGCATTGTGGGTCCGGAATTGCCAAACGTGAGGGCTTCGGGGCCAGGAGTGTGAGGACGGAAGTCTGAGAAGACAAGCTAGACTTGGGTTTCAGGGCGAGGGCACGGCAGGTACCCCCTGCAGATCTGAACCAATATCTCATGCATCTGAAGTCAGGGCGAGGATCAGACGTTGGCTCAGGTTGGAGTTTCTGAGCATGACGGCCGCTTCATCAAGGGAGCGGAATCTCGAGGCCATTGAGGTTTTCCCACGTTGGGAGTTGTGGGATGCCCCCTTCATGGATTCCTTCTGCGGGACAATTGAGACCTGTTGGACAGCTCCAGGACATCCCATATGGAATGACTCCAGAGCACCGTTCGCGGATGGATGCCTGGGAAGTGCGCCTTGCATTCTAATTGTCTCCTAGCAACAAGACAGTTTAGATCTGATGGCTCTGCGGGAGCAACCGGGGTGGCTGATTTGAAATGGACTTTCGTGAGGATGGATCCTAATGTGTTTTTGTGTCCATGAGGGCCTTGGAATGGGGCGGTGGCACCGGGACCCTGAAGTACTCTCCTAAGCTTTGGACATGGCTCCCATGCACAGGTTTCCCTTTTGGAGTCGAGATGAGTTCTGATGGGTGCCTCAGCAAAACCCCTATGCTCGTATTGGAATCAGGCTTTTGAGGACACATGCCTGTAACCCAAAGCAATGGATCCTATTATGGCCTAGGGTCCTGTCTGGTTCAATCTTCTTCTCTGGGGACATCCATCTATGGTATGAGTGGAGGTCGATTATCAGCTGGTGTCAGACAGCCCTTGTTTGTTCCGGGCGACCTACACTATTGGGATGGCCTCAGGGACTTTGGAGATTTCTCCTAATTTGTACGATTTTGGACCATGGAATGGGCAGAATTCCCATGGATTGGTAGGCACAGTCCTAATGTGTGGCTCCAGGGGCCCAGCCTGGAGGGTGTGTGGCCCAAGACTTTGAGGACAGAAGTCTGAAAACACAAAATCAGCTTAGGTTTGGGGACGTAGGTATGGCAGGCCCGATCTACAAACCATGAGAAGAACTCTTCAGGATATGAAGAATGTGTGAGTCTGAGGCTCTTGCTCAGGCTTTTGTCTCTGGATTTTGTATCAGCGATGGCCGTGGAATGTCGGGGACGCCTCATGGGCCATAGACGAATCTTCCTCTCGGAGGATTTGGCCCGATTCCCAATTGCTTTTCGTCAATCTGTGGGATGGGAGGACTCATTTCAGTTTTGTTACCTCAGGTGTCCCACCAAAAGAGGAATTCCAAAGCCAAGCCGTGGGGAAGACTGAAGGGACAACCCGAACTATGGTTAAAAATTGGGGCCTAGGGGCATGGCAAGCCCAATATGATATCTCTTCATCCAGCCACTGAGTGGCCTTACTTGAGGACTGGGCTCAGCCTGAGTGTCACAATGTGTGTTTGTGACCAATGTGGCCCACGAGCATGGGCGGGGCCTCATGGGCCACACTGGTTTCAACTACACTGAACGTTGGACAACATGCCAACCACAAGGTTTCTTGCCATGGGGAAGGAGTTCTGATTTCTGCATCACCTTCAACCCTGGGCAGTGATTGGAGATAAGGTCTAGGTTCTGAAACCTGAAAACTGATGTTGGGAAGAGATGACGACCTAAGGCCATGGGGGCTCGATGTGCTCAGTGTGTGGCCAGCTGTCTGGGAGGGGCCAGGGGGTCCAGGCTCAGGCTGTGTCAGAAAGGGCATTAGTGCCCTGGTCAGCCTATGTATTTGGGGTACAGCCAAGGTCGGTGCAGGTTGATCCTCATTTGGGATTACTGGGTAGCACCAGAGGACAATGTTTTTCTTCTGGAGGGCCGGCAGAGTGCTGCATTGTAGTTCTGGATTGCCAAACTGGAGGGCTTGTGGGCCAGTAGTCTGACGACAAAAGTCTGAGAACACAAGCTAGCCTTAGGTTTCTGGGTGAGGCCATGGCACGCACAATCTACAGACCTGAATCGAGATCTCGTGCATCTGAAGTCAGGGCGAGGATCAGACGATCGCTCAGGTTGGAGTTTCTGTCCCTGATGGCCCCTTCATGAATGGGCGGGGGCATCACGAGGCCATGGGGCTTTTCCCACGAAGGGAGTTGTGAGAAGCTCCAAACTGCAGAGAGTCTTCTGCAGGACAATTGAGACCTGTTGTTTGGCTCCAGGCCAATGATTCTGAGCAGGGTTCTAAGGATGGATGGCTGGGTAGCCCACCTCGCATTCCAATTGTCTCTTAGCAACAAGACAGGTTAGATCTCCTGGATCTGTGGGGAGCAACCGAGGACGCTGAGTTGAAATGGACACCCCTGGGGATGGGTCCTAACGTGCTTTTGTGTCTATGGAGACCTTGGAATGAAGCGGTGGCACTGGGGCCCTAAAGGGTTCTCCTAAACAGAGGCTTTGACACAGCTCCAACGTGCAAGTTTCCCATGTGTAGATGAGATGTTTTCTGATGGGTGAGTCAAGAAACAGCTATATGCTGCTTTTGAAATCCAGGCCTCTGAGGAGAGATGCCTGGAAACCAAAGCAATGGATCTGATTAGTGCCTAGGGGCCTGTTCTTTCCTTTTTACCTCTTGGGACATCTGTCTATGGCTCTGAGTTCAGGTAGGTGCTCAGTTGGGCTCAGATTGCCCCTGTTGTTCCTGGGAAGCCACCACTATGGAGATGGATCAGGGACTTTGGAGGTTTATCCTATTAGAAGGGTAGTGGCCATTGGAATGGGCACACACAATTCCCTTGGAGAGGGCAAGTACAGTCCTCAGGTTTGGCTCCAGGGGCCTGAGCCTGTAGGTTGTGTAGGCCAGGGCTGTTTGGACAGTTGTCTGAAAACACAAACTCGGCTTATGTTTCGGGTCATAGGTATGGCAGGACTGATCTACAGACCATGAGGAGAACTCTTCGGGATTTGAAAGAAGGGCGAGTGTGAGGCTCCTGCTCAAGTGTTTGTCTCTGGATATCGTGTCACTCATGGTCGTGGAATTTCTGGGTGACTTCATGGGAAATGGACGAGTCTTACTCTCTGGTGGTTTGGCCCCGTCCAAAGAGTTTGGGGTCATTCTGTGGGCTGGAAGAAGTCCGTTTTTTATTATTATTCTTGTTTTTTTCTTTTTTATCCTCAGGTGTCCCACCAAATGAGGGATTCCAGAGTAGAGCCCTGGGGAGGGGCGACTGGACCATCAGAAATTTGGTTAAAAATTGGGGCCTAGGGACATGTCAAGCCCATTATGACATCTAATGGTCCAGCAACTGAGAGGACTTACTAGAGGACAGGACTCATGCTGAGGGTCACAATGCGTGTGTATGCCCTCGTCGCACTCAAGAATGGGCGGGGCCTCAGGGTGAATGCTGGTTTATCCTACACTGAACGTTGGACAACGTGCCAACCACAGGGTTCTTGCCATGGGTAAGGAGGAGTTCTGATTTCTGCATCACACTCACCCCTGGGAAGTGATTGGAGATAAGGTCTCGGTTCTGAAGCCTGAAAACTGAGGTAGGGAAGAGATGATGACCTAAGGCCATGGCGGGTTTTATGTGCTCAGTGTGCGGTCAGCTTTCTGGGTGTTGGTCAGGAGGTCCGGCCTCAGGTTGTGTTCGACAGTGCATTAGTGCCCAGGTTAGACTATATAATTTGGGTAGAGTCGAGTGCTGTGTAGGTTTACCCTCATTTAAGGTGCCTGGGCAGCTCATGAGGCAATAATTTTTTTTCTAGAGGGCAGGCAGAGTGCTGCATTGTGGGTCCGGAATTGCCAAACGTGAGGGCTTCGGGGCCAGGAGTGTGAGGACGGAAGTCTGAGAAGACAAGCTAGACTTGGGTTTCAGGGCGAGGGCACGGCAGGTACCCCCTGCAGATCTGAACCAATATCTCATGCATCTGAAGTCAGGGCGAGGATCAGACGTTGGCTCAGGTTGGAGTTTCTGAGCATGACGGCCGCTTCATCAAGGGAGCGGAATCTCGAGGCCATTGAGGTTTTCCCACGTTGGGAGTTGTGGGATGCCCCCTTCATGGATTCCTTCTGCGGGACAATTGAGACCTGTTGGACAGCTCCAGGACATCCCATATGGAATGACTCCAGAGCACCGTTCGCGGATGGATGCCTGGGAAGTGCGCCTTGCATTCCAATTGTCTCCTAGCAACAAGACAGTTTAGATCTGATGGCTCTGCGGGAGCAACCGGGGTGGCTGATTTGAAATGGACTTTCGTGAGGATGGATCCTAATGTGTTTTTGTGTCCATGAGGGCCTTGGAATGGGGCGGTGGCACCGGGACCCTGAAGTACTCTCCTAAGCTTTGGACATGGCTCCCATGCACAGGTTTCCCTTTTGGAGTCGAGATGAGTTCTGATGGGTGCCTCAGCAAAACCCCTATGCTCGTATTGGAATCAGGCTTTTGAGGACACATGCCTGTAACCCAAAGCAATGGATCCTATTATGGCCTAGGGTCCTGTCTGGTTCAATCTTCTTCTCTGGGGACATCCATCTATGGTATGAGTGGAGGTCGATTATCAGCTGGTGTCAGACAGCCCTTGTTTGTTCCGGGCGACCTACACTATTGGGATGGCCTCAGGGACTTTGGAGATTTCTCCTAATTTGTACGATTTTGGACCATGGAATGGGCAGAATTCCCATGGATTGGTAGGCACAGTCCTAATGTGTGGCTCCAGGGGCCCAGCCTGGAGGGTGTGTGGCCCAAGACTTTGAGGACAGAAGTCTGAAAACACAAAATCAGCTTAGGTTTGGGGACGTAGGTATGGCAGGCCCGATCTACAAACCATGAGAAGAACTCTTCAGGATATGAAGAATGTGTGAGTCTGAGGCTCTTGCTCAGGCTTTTGTCTCTGGATTTTGTATCAGCGATGGCCGTGGAATGTCGGGGACGCCTCATGGGCCATAGACGAATCTTCCTCTCGGAGGATTTGGCCCGATTCCCAATTGCTTTTCGTCAATCTGTGGGATGGGAGGACTCATTTCAGTTTTGTTACCTCAGGTGTCCCACCAAAAGAGGAATTCCAAAGCCAAGCCGTGGGGAAGACTGAAGGGACAACCCGAACTATGGTTAAAAATTGGGGCCTAGGGGCATGGCAAGCCCAATATGATATCTCTTCATCCAGCCACTGAGTGGCCTTACTTGAGGACTGGGCTCAGCCTGAGTGTCACAATGTGTGTTTGTGACCAATGTGGCCCACGAGCATGGGCGGGGCCTCATGGGCCACACTGGTTTCAACTACACTGAACGTTGGACAACATGCCAACCACAAGGTTTCTTGCCATGGGGAAGGAGTTCTGATTTCTGCATCACCTTCAACCCTGGGCAGTGATTGGAGATAAGGTCTAGGTTCTGAAACCTGAAAACTGATGTTGGGAAGAGATGACGACCTAAGGCCATGGGGGCTCGATGTGCTCAGTGTGCGGCCAGCGGTCTGGGAGGAGCCAGGGGGTCCAGGCTCAGGCTGTGTCAGAAAGGGCATTAGTGCCCTGGTCAGCCTATGTATTTGGGGTACAGCCAAGGTCGATGCAGGTTGATCCTCATTTGGGATTACTGGGTAGCACCAGAGGACAATGTTTTTCTTCTGGAGGGCCGGCAGAGTGCTGCATTGTAGTTCTGGATTGCCAAACTGGAGGGCTTGTGGGCCAGTAGTCTGACGACAAAAGTCTGAGAACACAAGCTAGGCTTAGGTTTCTGGGTGAGGCCATGGCACGCACAATCTACAGACCTGAATCGAGATCTCGTGCATCTGAAGTCAGGGCGAGGATCAGACGATCGCTCAGGTTGGAGTTTCTGTCCCTGATGGCCCCTTCATGAATGGGCGGGGGCATCACGAGGCCATGGGGCTTTTCCCACGAAGGGAGTTGTGAGAAGCTCCAAACTGCAGAGAGTCTTCTGCAGGACAATTGAGACCTGTTGTTTGGCTCCAGGCCAATGATTCTGAGCAGGGTTCTAAGGATGGATGGCTGGGTAGCCCACCTCGCATTCCAATTGTCTCCTAGCAACAAGACAGGTTAGATCTCCTGGATCTGTGGGGAGCAACCGAGGACGCTGAGTTGAAATGGACACCCCTGGGGATGGGTCCTAACGTGCTTTTGTGTCTATGGAGACCTTGGAATGAAGCGGTGGCACTGGGGCCCTAAAGGGTTCTCCTAAACAGAGGCTTTGACACAGCTCCAACGTGCAAGTTTCCCATGTGTAGATGAGATGTTTTCTGATGGGTGAGTCAAGAAACAGCTATATGCTGCTTTTGAAATCCAGGCCTCTGAGGAGAGATGCCTGGAAACCAAAGCAATGGATCTGATTAGTGCCTAGGGGCCTGTTCTTTCCTTTTTACCTCTTGGGACATCTGTCTATGGCTCTGAGTTCAGGTAGGTGCTCAGTTGGGCTCAGATTGCCCCTGTTGTTCCTGGGAAGCCACCACTATGGAGATGGATCAGGGACTTTGGAGGTTTATCCTATTAGAAGGGTAGTGGCCATTGGAATGGGCACACACAATTCCCTTGGAGAGGGCAAGTACAGTCCTCAGGTTTGGCTCCAGGGGCCTGAGCCTGTAGGTTGTGTAGGCCAGGGCTGTTTGGACAGTTGTCTGAAAACACAAACTCGGCTTATGTTTCGGGTCATAGGTATGGCAGGACTGATCTACAGACCATGAGGAGAACTCTTCGGGATTTGAAAGAAGGGCGAGTGTGAGGCTCCTGCTCAAGTGTTTGTCTCTGGATATCGTGTCACTCATGGTCGTGGAATTTCTGGGTGACTTCATGGGAAATGGACGAGTCTTACTCTCTGGTGGTTTGGCCCCGTCCAAAGAGTTTGGGGTCATTCTGTGGGCTGGAAGAAGTCCGTTTTTTATTATTATTCTTGTTTTTTTCTTTTTTATCCTCAGGTGTCCCACCAAATGAGGGATTCCAGAGTAGAGCCCTGGGGAGGGGCGACTGGACCATCAGAAATTTGGTTAAAAATTGGGGCCTAGGGACATGTCAAGCCCATTATGACATCTAATGGTCCAGCAACTGAGAGGACTTACTAGAGGACAGGACTCATGCTGAGGGTCACAATGCGTGTGTATGCCCTCGTCGCACTCAAGAATGGGCGGGGCCTCAGGGTGAATGCTGGTTTATCCTACACTGAACGTTGGACAACGTGCCAACCACAGGGTTCTTGCCATGGGTAAGGAGGAGTTCTGATTTCTGCATCACACTCACCCCTGGGAAGTGATTGGAGATAAGGTCTCGGTTCTGAAGCCTGAAAACTGAGGTAGGGAAGAGATGATGACCTAAGGCCATGGCGGGTTTTATGTGCTCAGTGTGCGGTCAGCTTTCTGGGTGTTGGTCAGGAGGTCCGGCCTCAGGTTGTGTTCGACAGTGCATTAGTGCCCAGGTTAGACTATATAATTTGGGTAGAGTCGAGTGCTGTGTAGGTTTACCCTCATTTAAGGTGCCTGGGCAGCTCATGAGGCAATAATTTTTTTTCTAGAGGGCAGGCAGAGTGCTGCATTGTGGGTCCGGAATTGCCAAACGTGAGGGCTTCGGGGCCAGGAGTGTGAGGACGGAAGTCTGAGAAGACAAGCTAGACTTGGGTTTCAGGGCGAGGGCACGGCAGGTACCCCCTGCAGATCTGAACCAATATCTCATGCATCTGAAGTCAGGGCGAGGATCAGACGTTGGCTCAGGTTGGAGTTTCTGAGCATGACGGCCGCTTCATCAAGGGAGCGGAATCTCGAGGCCATTGAGGTTTTCCCACGTTGGGAGTTGTGGGATGCCCCCTTCATGGATTCCTTCTGCGGGACAATTGAGACCTGTTGGACAGCTCCAGGACATCCCATATGGAATGACTCCAGAGCACCGTTCGCGGATGGATGCCTGGGAAGTGCGCCTTGCATTCCAATTGTCTCCTAGCAACAAGACAGTTTAGATCTGATGGCTCTGCGGGAGCAACCGGGGTGGCTGATTTGAAATGGACTTTCGTGAGGATGGATCCTAATGTGTTTTTGTGTCCATGAGGGCCTTGGAATGGGGCGGTGGCACCGGGACCCTGAAGTACTCTCCTAAGCTTTGGACATGGCTCCCATGCACAGGTTTCCCTTTTGGAGTCGAGATGAGTTCTGATGGGTGCCTCAGCAAAACCCCTATGCTCGTATTGGAATCAGGCTTTTGAGGACACATGCCTGTAACCCAAAGCAATGGATCCTATTATGGCCTAGGGTCCTGTCTGGTTCAATCTTCTTCTCTGGGGACATCCATCTATGGTATGAGTGGAGGTCGATTATCAGCTGGTGTCAGACAGCCCTTGTTTGTTCCGGGCGACCTACACTATTGGGATGGCCTCAGGGACTTTGGAGATTTCTCCTAATTTGTACGATTTTGGACCATGGAATGGGCAGAATTCCCATGGATTGGTAGGCACAGTCCTAATGTGTGGCTCCAGGGGCCCAGCCTGGAGGGTGTGTGGCCCAAGACTTTGAGGACAGAAGTCTGAAAACACAAAATCAGCTTAGGTTTGGGGACGTAGGTATGGCAGGCCCGATCTACAAACCATGAGAAGAACTCTTCAGGATATGAAGAATGTGTGAGTCTGAGGCTCTTGCTCAGGCTTTTGTCTCTGGATTTTGTATCAGCGATGGCCGTGGAATGTCGGGGACGCCTCATGGGCCATAGACGAATCTTCCTCTCGGAGGATTTGGCCCGATTCCCAATTGCTTTTCGTCAATCTGTGGGATGGGAGGACTCATTTCAGTTTTGTTACCTCAGGTGTCCCACCAAAAGAGGAATTCCAAAGCCAAGCCGTGGGGAAGACTGAAGGGACAACCCGAACTATGGTTAAAAATTGGGGCCTAGGGGCATGGCAAGCCCAATATGATATCTCTTCATCCAGCCACTGAGTGGCCTTACTTGAGGACTGGGCTCAGCCTGAGTGTCACAATGTGTGTTTGTGACCAATGTGGCCCACGAGCATGGGCGGGGCCTCATGGGCCACACTGGTTTCAACTACACTGAACGTTGGACAACATGCCAACCACAAGGTTTCTTGCCATGGGGAAGGAGTTCTGATTTCTGCATCACCTTCAACCCTGGGCAGTGATTGGAGATAAGGTCTAGGTTCTGAAACCTGAAAACTGATGTTGGGAAGAGATGACGACCTAAGGCCATGGGGGCTCGATGTGCTCAGTGTGCGGCCAGCGGTCTGGGAGGGGCCAGGGGGTCCAGGCTCAGGCTGTGTCAGAAAGGGCATTAGTGCCCTGGTCAGCCTATGTATTTGGGGTACAGCCAAGGTCGATGCAGGTTGATCCTCATTTGGGATTACTGGGTAGCACCAGAGGACAATGTTTTTCTTCTGGAGGGCCGGCAGAGTGCTGCATTGTAGTTCTGGATTGCCAAACTGGAGGGCTTGTGGGCCAGTAGTCTGACGACAAAAGTCTGAGAACACAAGCTAGGCTTAGGTTTCTGGGTGAGGCCATGGCACGCACAATCTACAGACCTGAATCGAGATCTCGTGCATCTGAAGTCAGGGCGAGGATCAGACGATCGCTCAGGTTGGAGTTTCTGTCCCTGATGGCCCCTTCATGAATGGGCGGGGGCATCACGAGGCCATGGGGCTTTTCCCACGAAGGGAGTTGTGAGAAGCTCCAAACTGCAGAGAGTCTTCTGCAGGACAATTGAGACCTGTTGTTTGGCTCCAGGCCAATGATTCTGAGCAGGGTTCTAAGGATGGATGGCTGGGTAGCCCACCTCGCATTCCAATTGTCTCTTAGCAACAAGACAGGTTAGATCTCCTGGATCTGTGGGGAGCAACCGAGGACGCTGAGTTGAAATGGACACCCCTGGGGATGGGTCCTAACGTGCTTTTGTGTCTATGGAGACCTTGGAATGAAGCGGTGGCACTGGGGCCCTAAAGGGTTCTCCTAAACAGAGGCTTTGACACAGCTCCAACGTGCAAGTTTCCCATGTGTAGATGAGATGTTTTCTGATGGGTGAGTCAAGAAACAGCTATATGCTGCTTTTGAAATCCAGGCCTCTGAGGAGAGATGCCTGGAAACCAAAGCAATGGATCTGATTAGTGCCTAGGGGCCTGTTCTTTCCTTTTTACCTCTTGGGACATCTGTCTATGGCTCTGAGTTCAGGTAGGTGCTCAGTTGGGCTCAGATTGCCCCTGTTGTTCCTGGGAAGCCACCACTATGGAGATGGATCAGGGACTTTGGAGGTTTATCCTATTAGAAGGGTAGTGGCCATTGGAATGGGCACACACAATTCCCTTGGAGAGAGCAAGTACAGTCCTCAGGTTTGGCTCCAGGGGCCTGAGCCTGTAGGTTGTGTAGGCCAGGGCTGTTTGGACAGTTGTCTGAAAACACAAACTCGGCTTATGTTTCGGGTCATAGGTATGTCAGGACTGATCTACAGACCATGAGGAGAACTCTTCGGGATTTGAAAGAAGGGCGAGTGTGAGGCTCCTGCTCAAGTGTTTGTCTCTGGATATCGTGTCACTCATGGTCGTGGAATTTCTGGGTGACTTCATGGGAAATGGACGAGTCTTACTCTCTGGTGGTTTGGCCTGGTCCAAAGAGTTTGGGGTCATTCTGTGGGCTGGAAGAAGTCCGTTTTTTATTATTATTCTTGTTTTTTTCTTTTTTAACCTGAGGTGTCCCAACAAATGAGGGATTCCAGAGTAGAGCCCTTGGGAGGGGCGACTGGACCATCAGAAATTTGGTTAAAAATTGGGGCCTAGGGACATGTCAAGCCCATTATGACATCTAATGGTCCAGCAACTGAGAGGACTTACTAGAGGACAGGACTCATGCTGAGGGTCACAATGCGTGTGTATGCCCTCGTCGCACTCAAGAATGGGCGGGGCCTCAGGGTGAATGCTGGTTTATCCTACACTGAACGTTGGACAACGTGCCAACCACAGGGTTCTTGCCATGGGTAAGGAGGAGTTCTGATTTCTGCATCACACTCACCCCTGGGAAGTGATTGGAGATAAGGTCTCGGTTCTGAAGCCTGAAAACTGAGGTAGGGAAGAGATGATGACCTAAGGCCATGGCGGGTTTTATGTGCTCAGTGTGCGGTCAGCTTTCTGGGTGTTGGTCAGGAGGTCCGGCCTCAGGTTGTGTTCGACAGTGCATTAGTGCCCAGGTTAGACTATATAATTTGGGTAGAGTCGAGTGCTGTGTAGGTTTACCCTCATTTAAGGTGCCTGGGCAGCTCATGAGGCAATAATTTTTTTTCTAGAGGGCAGGCAGAGTGCTGCATTGTGGGTCCGGAATTGCCAAACGTGAGGGCTTCGGGGCCAGGAGTGTGAGGACGGAAGTCTGAGAAGACAAGCTAGACTTGGGTTTCAGGGCGAGGGCACGGCAGGTACCCCCTGCAGATCTGAACCAATATCTCATGCATCTGAAGTCAGGGCGAGGATCAGACGTTGGCTCAGGTTGGAGTTTCTGAGCATGACGGCCGCTTCATCAAGGGAGCGGAATCTCGAGGCCATTGAGGTTTTCCCACGTTGGGAGTTGTGGGATGCCCCCTTCATGGATTCCTTCTGCGGGACAATTGAGACCTGTTGGACAGCTCCAGGACATCCCATATGGAATGACTCCAGAGCACCGTTCGCGGATGGATGCCTGGGAAGTGCGCCTTGCATTCCAATTGTCTCCTAGCAACAAGACAGTTTAGATCTGATGGCTCTGCGGGAGCAACCGGGGTGGCTGATTTGAAATGGACTTTCGTGAGGATGGATCCTAATGTGTTTTTGTGTCCATGAGGGCCTTGGAATGGGGCGGTGGCACCGGGACCCTGAAGTACTCTCCTAAGCTTTGGACATGGCTCCCATGCACAGGTTTCCCTTTTGGAGTCGAGATGAGTTCTGATGGGTGCCTCAGCAAAACCCCTATGCTCGTATTGGAATCAGGCTTTTGAGGACACATGCCTGTAACCCAAAGCAATGGATCCTATTATGGCCTAGGGTCCTGTCTGGTTCAATCTTCTTCTCTGGGGACATCCATCTATGGTATGAGTGGAGGTCGATTATCAGCTGGTGTCAGACAGCCCTTGTTTGTTCCGGGCGACCTACACTATTGGGATGGCCTCAGGGACTTTGGAGATTTCTCCTAATTTGTACGATTTTGGACCATGGAATGGGCAGAATTCCCATGGATTGGTAGGCACAGTCCTAATGTGTGGCTCCAGGGGCCCAGCCTGGAGGGTGTGTGGCCCAAGACTTTGAGGACAGAAGTCTGAAAACACAAACTCAGCTTAGGTTTGGGGACGTAGGTATGGCAGGCCCGATCTACAAACCATGAGAAGAACTCTTCAGGATATGAAGAATGTGTGAGTCTGAGGCTCTTGCTCAGGCTTTTGTCTCTGGATTTTGTATCAGCGATGGCCGTGGAATGTCGGGGACGCCTCATGGGCCATAGACGAATCTTCCTCTCGGAGGATTTGGCCCGATTCCCAATTGCTTTTCGTCAATCTGTGGGATGGGAGGACTCATTTCAGTTTTGTTACCTCAGGTGTCCCACCAAAAGAGGAATTCCAAAGCCAAGCCGTGGGGAAGACTGAAGGGACAACCCGAACTATGGTTAAAAATTGGGGCCTAGGGGCATGGCAAGCCCAATATGATATCTCTTCATCCAGCCACTGAGTGGCCTTACTTGAGGACTGGGCTCAGCCTGAGTGTCACAATGTGTGTTTGTGACCAATGTGGCCCACGAGCATGGGCGGGGCCTCATGGGCCACACTGGTTTCAACTACACTGAACGTTGGACAACATGCCAACCACAAGGTTTCTTGCCATGGGGAAGGAGTTCTGATTTCTGCATCACCTTCAACCCTGGGCAGTGATTGGAGATAAGGTCTAGGTTCTGAAACCTGAAAACTGATGTTGGGAAGAGATGACGACCTAAGGCCATGGGGGCTCGATGTGCTCAGTGTGCGGCCAGCGGTCTGGGAGGGGCCAGGGGGTCCAGGCTCAGGCTGTGTCAGAAAGGGCATTAGTGCCCTGGTCAGCCTATGTATTTGGGGTACAGCCAAGGTCGGTGCAGGTTGATCCTCATTTGGGATTACTGGGTAGCACCAGAGGACAATGTTTTTCTTCTGGAGGGCCGGCAGAGTGCTGCATTGTAGTTCTGGATTGCCAAACTGGAGGGCTTGTGGGCCAGTAGTCTGACGACAAAAGTCTGAGAACACAAGCTAGGCTTAGGTTTCTGGGTGAGGCCATGGCACGCACAATCTACAGACCTGAATCGAGATCTCGTGCATCTGAAGTCAGGGCGAGGATCAGACGATCGCTCAGGTTGGAGTTTCTGTCCCTGATGGCCCCTTCATGAATGGGCGGGGGCATCACGAGGCCATGGGGCTTTTCCCACGAAGGGAGTTGTGAGAAGCTCCAAACTGCAGAGAGTCTTCTGCAGGACAATTGAGACCTGTTGTTTGGCTCCAGGCCAATGATTCTGAGCAGGGTTCTAAGGATGGATGGCTGGGTAGCCCACCTCGCATTCCAATTGTCTCTTAGCAACAAGACAGGTTAGATCTCCTGGATCTGTGGGGAGCAACCGAGGACGCTGAGTTGAAATGGACACCCCTGGGGATGGGTCCTAACGTGCTTTTGTGTCTATGGAGACCTTGGAATGAAGCGGTGGCACTGGGGCCCTAAAGGGTTCTCCTAAACAGAGGCTTTGACACAGCTCCAACGTGCAAGTTTCCCATGTGTAGATGAGATGTTTTCTGATGGGTGAGTCAAGAAACAGCTATATGCTGCTTTTGAAATCCAGGCCTCTGAGGAGAGATGCCTGGAAACCAAAGCAATGGATCTGATTAGTGCCTAGGGGCCTGTTCTTTCCTTTTTACCTCTTGGGACATCTGTCTATGGCTCTGAGTTCAGGTAGGTGCTCAGTTGGGCTCAGATTGCCCCTGTTGTTCCTGGGAAGCCACCACTATGGAGATGGATCAGGGACTTTGGAGGTTTATCCTATTAGAAGGGTAGTGGCCATTGGAATGGGCACACACAATTCCCTTGGAGAGAGCAAGTACAGTCCTCAGGTTTGGCTCCAGGGGCCTGAGCCTGTAGGTTGTGTAGGCCAGGGCTGTTTGGACAGTTGTCTGAAAACACAAACTCGGCTTATGTTTCGGGTCATAGGTATGGCAGGACTGATCTACAGACCATGAGGAGAACTCTTCGGGATTTGAAAGAAGGGCGAGTGTGAGGCTCCTGCTCAAGTTTTTGTCTCTGGATATCGTGTCACTCATGGTCGTGGAATTTCTGGGTGACTTCATGGGAAATGGACGAGTCTTACTCTCTGGTGGTTTGGCCCCGTCCAAAGAGTTTGGGGTCATTCTGTGGGCTGGAAGAAGTCCGTTTTTTATTATTATTCTTGTTTTTTTCTTTTTTAACCTGAGGTGTCCCAACAAATGAGGGATTCCAGAGTAGAGCCCTTGGGAGGGGCGACTGGACCATCAGAAATTTGGTTAAAAATTGGGGCCTAGGGACATGTCAAGCCCATTATGACATCTAATGGTCCAGCAACTGAGAGGACTTACTAGAGGACAGGACTCATGCTGAGGGTCACAATGCGTGTGTATGCCCTCGTCGCACTCAAGAATGGGCGGGGCCTCAGGGTGAATGCTGGTTTATCCTACACTGAACGTTGGACAACGTGCCAACCACAGGGTTCTTGCCATGGGTAAGGAGGAGTTCTGATTTCTGCATCACACTCACCCCTGGGAAGTGATTGGAGATAAGGTCTCGGTTCTGAAGCCTGAAAACTGAGGTAGGGAAGAGATGATGACCTAAGGCCATGGCGGGTTTTATGTGCTCAGTGTGCGGTCAGCTTTCTGGGTGTTGGTCAGGAGGTCCGGGCTCAGGTTGTGTTCGACAGTGCATTAGTGCCCAGGTTAGACTATATAATTTGGGTAGAGTCGAGTGCTGTGTAGGCTTACCCTCATTTAAGGTGCCTGGGCAGCTCATGAGGCAATAATTTTTTTTCTAGAGGGCAGGCAGAGTGCTGCATTGTGGGTCCGGAATTGCCAAACGTGAGGGCTTCGGGGCCAGGAGTGTGAGGACGGAAGTCTGAGAAGACAAGCTAGACTTGGGTTTCAGGGCGAGGGCACGGCAGGTACCCCCTGCAGATCTGAACCAATATCTCATGCATCTGAAGTCAGGGCGAGGATCAGACGTTGGCTCAGGTTGGAGTTTCTGAGCATGACGGCCGCTTCATCAAGGGAGCGGAATCTCGAGGCCATTGAGGTTTTCCCACGTTGGGAGTTGTGGGATGCCCCCTTCATGGATTCCTTCTGCGGGACAATTGAGACCTGTTGGACAGCTCCAGGACATCCCATATGGAATGACTCCAGAGCACCGTTCGCGGATGGATGCCTGGGAAGTGTGCCTTGCATTCCAATTGTCTCCTAGCAACAAGACAGTTTAGATCTGATGGCTCTGCGGGAGCAACCGGGGTGGCTGATTTGAAATGGACTTTCGTGAGGATGGATCCTAATGTGTTTTTGTGTCCATGAGGGCCTTGGAATGGGGCGGTGGCACCGGGACCCTGAAGTACTCTCCTAAGCTTTGGACATGGCTCCCATGCACAGGTTTCCCTTTTGGAGTCGAGATGAGTTCTGATGGGTGCCTCAGCAAAACCCCTATGCTCGTATTGGAATCAGGCTTTTGAGGACACATGCCTGTAACCCAAAGCAATGGATCCTATTATGGCCTAGGGTCCTGTCTGGTTCAATCTTCTTCTCTGGGGACATCCATCTATGGTATGAGTGGAGGTCGATTATCAGCTGGTGTCAGACAGCCCTTGTTTGTTCCGGGCGACCTACACTATTGGGATGGCCTCAGGGACTTTGGAGATTTCTCCTAATTTGTACGATTTTGGACCATGGAATGGGCAGAATTCCCATGGATTGGTAGGCACAGTCCTAATGTGTGGCTCCAGGGGCCCAGCCTGGAGGGTGTGTGGCCCAAGACTTTGAGGACAGAAGTCTGAAAACACAAACTCAGCTTAGGTTTGGGGACGTAGGTATGGCAGGCCCGATCTACAAACCATGAGAAGAACTCTTCAGGATATGAAGAATGTGTGAGTCTGAGGCTCTTGCTCAGGCTTTTGTCTCTGGATTTTGTATCAGCGATGGCCGTGGAATGTCGGGGACGCCTCATGGGCCATAGACGAATCTTCCTCTCGGAGGATTTGGCCCGATTCCCAATTGCTTTTCGTCAATCTGTGGGATGGGAGGACTCATTTCAGTTTTGTTACCTCAGGTGTCCCACCAAAAGAGGAATTCCAAAGCCAAGCCGTGGGGAAGACTGAAGGGACAACCCGAACTATGGTTAAAAATTGGGGCCTAGGGGCATGGCAAGCCCAATATGATATCTCTTCATCCAGCCACTGAGTGGCCTTACTTGAGGACTGGGCTCAGCCTGAGGGTCACAATGTGTGTTTGTGACCAATGTGGCCCACGAGCATGGGCGGGGCCTCATGGGCCACACTGGTTTCAACTACACTGAACGTTGGACAACATGCCAACCACAAGGTTTCTTGCCATGGGGAAGGAGTTCTGATTTCTGCATCACCTTCAACCCTGGGCAGTGATTGGAGATAAGGTCTAGGTTCTGAAACCTGAAAACTGATGTTGGGAAGAGATGACGACCTAAGGCCATGGGGGCTCGATGTGCTCAGTGTGCGGCCAGCTGTCTGGGAGGGGCCAGGGGGTCCAGGCTCAGGCTGTGTCAGAAAGGGCATTAGTGCCCTGGTCAGCCTATGTATTTGGGGTACAGCCAAGGTCGGTGCAGGTTGATCCTCATTTGGGATTACTGGGTAGCACCAGAGGACAATGTTTTTCTTCTGGAGGGCCGGCAGAGTGCTGCATTGTAGTTCTGGATTGCCAAACTGGAGGGCTTGTGGGCCAGTAGTCTGACGACAAAAGTCTGAGAACACAAGCTAGGCTTAGGTTTCTGGGTGAGGCCATGGCACGCACAATCTACAGACCTGAATCGAGATCTCGTGCATCTGAAGTCAGGGCGAGGATCAGACGATCGCTCAGGTTGGAGTTTCTGTCCCTGATGGCCCCTTCATGAATGGGCGGGGGCATCACGAGGCCATGGGGCTTTTCCCACGAAGGGAGTTGTGAGAAGCTCCAAACTGCAGAGAGTCTTCTGCAGGACAATTGAGACCTGTTGTTTGGCTCCAGGCCAATGATTCTGAGCAGGGTTCTAAGGATGGATGGCTGGGTAGCCCACCTCGCATTCCAATTGTCTCCTAGCAACAAGACAGGTTAGATCTCCTGGATCTGTGGGGAGCAACCGAGGACGCTGAGTTGAAATGGACACCCCTGGGGATGGGTCCTAACGTGCTTTTGTGTCTATGGAGACCTTGGAATGAAGCGGTGGCACTGGGGCCCTAAAGGGTTCTCCTAAACAGAGGCTTTGACACAGCTCCAACGTGCAAGTTTCCCATGTGTAGATGAGATGTTTTCTGATGGGTGAGTCAAGAAACAGCTATATGCTGCTTTTGAAATCCAGGCCTCTGAGGAGAGATGCCTGGAAACCAAAGCAATGGATCTGATTAGTGCCTAGGGGCCTGTTCTTTCCTTTTTACCTCTGGGGACATCTGTCTATGGGTCTGAGTGCAGGTAGGTGCACAGTTGGGCTCAGATTGCCCCTGTTGTTCCTGGGAAGCCACCATTATTGAGATGGATCAGGGACTTTGGAGGTTTATCCTATTAGAAGGGTAGTGGCCATTGGAATGGGCACACACAATTCCCTTGGAGAGGGCAAGTACAGTCCTCAGGTTTGGCTCCAGGGGCCTGAGCCTGTAGGTTGTGTAGGCCAGGGCTGTTTGGACAGTTGTCTGAAAACACAAACTCGGCTTATGTTTCGGGTCATAGGTATGGCAGGACTGATCTACAGACCATGAGGAGAACTCTTCGGGATTTGAAAGAAGGGCGAGTGTGAGGCTCCTGCTCAAGTTTTTGTCTCTGGATATCGTGTCACTCATGGTCGTGGAATTTCTGGGTGACTTCATGGGAAATGGACGAGTCTTACTCTCTGGTGGTTTGGCCTGGTCCAAAGAGTTTGGGGTCATTCTGTGGGCTGGAAGAAGTCCGTTTTTTTTTTTATTCTTGTTTTTTTCTTTTTTATCCTCAGGTGTCCCACCAAATGAGGGATTCCAGAGTAGAGCCCTGGGGAGGGGCGACTGGACCATCAGAAATTTGGTTAAAAATTGGGGCCTAGGGACATGTCAAGCCCATTATGACATCTAATGGTCCAGCAACTGAGAGGACTTACTAGAGGACAGGACTCATGCTGAGGGTCACAATGCGTGTGTATGCCCTCGTCGCACTCAAGAATGGGCGGGGCCTCAGGGTGAATGCTGGTTTATCCTACACTGAACGTTGGACAACGTGCCAACCACAGGGTTCTTGCCATGGGTAAGGAGGAGTTCTGATTTCTGCATCACACTCACCCCTGGGAAGTGATTGGAGATAAGGTCTCGGTTCTGAAGCCTGAAAACTGAGGTAGGGAAGAGATGATGACCTAAGGCCATGGCGCGTTTTATGTGCTCAGTGTGCGGTCAGCTTTCTGGGTGTTGGTCAGGAGGTCCGGCCTCAGGTTGTGTTCGACAGTGCATTAGTGCCCAGGTTAGACTATATAATTTGGGTAGAGTCGAGTGCTGTGTAGGTTTACCCTCATTTAAGGTGCCTGGGCAGCTCATGAGGCAATAATTTTTTTTCTAGAGGGCAGGCAGAGTGCTGCATTGTGGGTCCGGAATTGCCAAACGTGAGGGCTTCGGGGCCAGGAGTGTGAGGACGGAAGTCTGAGAAGACAAGCTAGACTTGGGTTTCAGGGCGAGGGCACGGCAGGTACCCCCTGCAGATCTGAACCAATATCTCATGCATCTGAAGTCAGGGCGAGGATCAGACGTTGGCTCAGGTTGGAGTTTCTGAGCATGACGGCCGCTTCATCAAGGGAGCGGAATCTCGAGGCCATTGAGGTTTTCCCACGTTGGGAGTTGTGGGATGCCCCCTTCATGGATTCCTTCTGCGGGACAATTGAGACCTGTTGGACAGCTCCAGGACATCCCATATGGAATGACTCCAGAGCACCGTTCGCGGATGGATGCCTGGGAAGTGCGCCTTGCATTCCAATTGTCTCCTAGCAACAAGACAGTTTAGATCTGATGGCTCTGCGGGAGCAACCGGGGTGGCTGATTTGAAATGGACTTTCGTGAGGATGGATCCTAATGTGTTTTTGTGTCCATGAGGGCCTTGGAATGGGGCGGTGGCAGCGGGACCCTGAAGTACTCTCCTAAGCTTTGGACATGGCTCCCATGCACAGGTTTCCCTTTTGGAGTCGAGATGAGTTCTGATGGGTGCCTCAGCAAAACCCCTATGCTCGTATTGGAATCAGGCTTTTGAGGACACATGCCTGTAACCCAAAGCAATGGATCCTATTATGGCCTAGGGTCCTGTCTGGTTCAATCTTCTTCTCTGGGGACATCCATCTATGGTATGAGTGGAGGTCGATTATCAGCTGGTGTCAGACAGCCCTTGTTTGTTCCGGGCGACCTACACTATTGGGATGGCCTCAGGGACTTTGGAGATTTCTCCTAATTTGTACGATTTTGGACCATGGAATGGGCAGAATTCCCATGGATTGGTAGGCACAGTCCTAATGTGTGGCTCCAGGGGCCCAGCCTGGAGGGTGTGTGGCCCAAGACTTTGAGGACAGAAGTCTGAAAACACAAACTCAGCTTAGGTTTGGGGACGTAGGTATGGCAGGCCCGATCTACAAACCATGAGAAGAACTCTTCAGGATATGAAGAATGTGTGAGTCTGAGGCTCTTGCTCAGGCTTTTGTCTCTGGATTTTGTATCAGCGATGGCCGTGGAATGTCGGGGACGCCTCATGGGCCATAGACGAATCTTCCTCTCGGAGGATTTGGCCCGATTCCCAATTGCTTTTCGTCAATCTGTGGGATGGGAGGACTCATTTCAGTTTTGTTACCTCAGGTGTCCCACCAAAAGAGGAATTCCAAAGCCAAGCCGTGGGGAAGACTGAAGGGACAACCCGAACTATGGTTAAAAATTGGGGCCTAGGGGCATGGCAAGCCCAATATGATATCTCTTCATCCAGCCACTGAGTGGCCTTACTTGAGGACTGGGCTCAGCCTGAGTGTCACAATGTGTGTTTGTGACCAATGTGGCCCACGAGCATGGGCGGGGCCTCATGGGCCACACTGGTTTCAACTACACTGAACGTTGGACAACATGCCAACCACAAGGTTTCTTGCCATGGGGAAGGAGTTCTGATTTCTGCATCACCTTCAACCCTGGGCAGTGATTGGAGATAAGGTCTAGGTTCTGAAACCTGAAAACTGATGTTGGGAAGAGATGACGACCTAAGGCCATGGGGGCTCGATGTGCTCAGTGTGCGGCCAGCTGTCTGGGAGGGGCCAGGGGGTCCAGGCTCAGGCTGTGTCAGAAAGGGCATTAGTGCCCTGGTCAGCCTATGTATTTGGGGTACAGCCAAGGTCGGTGCAGGTTGATCCTCATTTGGGATTACTGGGTAGCACCAGAGGACAATGTTTTTCTTCTGGAGGGCCGGCAGAGTGCTGCATTGTAGTTCTGGATTGCCAAACTGGAGGGCTTGTGGGCCAGTAGTCTGACGACAAAAGTCTGAGAACACAAGCTAGGCTTAGGTTTCTGGGTGAGGCCATGGCACGCACAATCTACAGACCTGAATCGAGATCTCGTGCATCTGAAGTCAGGGCGAGGATCAGACGATCGCTCAGGTTGGAGTTTCTGTCCCTGATGGCCCCTTCATGAATGGGCGGGGGCATCACGAGGCCATGGGGCTTTTCCCACGAAGGGAGTTGTGAGAAGCTCCAAACTGCAGAGAGTCTTCTGCAGGACAATTGAGACCTGTTGTTTGGCTCCAGGCCAATGATTCTGAGCAGGGTTCTAAGGATGGATGGCTGGGTAGCCCACCTCGCATTCCAATTGTCTCCTAGCAACAAGACAGGTTAGATCTCCTGGATCTGTGGGGAGCAACCGAGGACGCTGAGTTGAAATGGACACCCCTGGGGATGGGTCCTAACGTGCTTTTGTGTCTATGGAGACCTTGGAATGAAGCGGTGGCACTGGGGCCCTAAAGGGTTCTCCTAAACAGAGGCTTTGACACAGCTCCAACGTGCAAGTTTCCCATGTGTAGATGAGATGTTTTCTGATGGGTGAGTCAAGAAACAGCTATATGCTGCTTTTGAAATCCAGGCCTCTGAGGAGAGATGCCTGGAAACCAAAGCAATGGATCTGATTAGTGCCTAGGGGCCTGTTCTTTCCTTTTTACCTCTGGGGACATCTGTCTATGGGTCTGAGTGCAGGTAGGTGCACAGTTGGGCTCAGATTGCCCCTGTTGTTCCTGGGAAGCCACCATTATTGAGATGGATCAGGGACTTTGGAGGTTTATCCTATTAGAAGGGTAGTGGCCATTGGAATGGGCACACACAATTCCCTTGGAGAGGGCAAGTACAGTCCTCAGGTTTGGCTCCAGGGGCCTGAGCCTGTAGGTTGTGTAGGCCAGGGCTGTTTGGACAGTTGTCTGAAAACACAAACTCGGCTTATGTTTCGGGTCATAGGTATGGCAGGACTGATCTACAGACCATGAGGAGAACTCTTCGGGATTTGAAAGAAGGGCGAGTGTGAGGCTCCTGCTCAAGTTTTTGTCTCTGGATATCGTGTCACTCATGGTCGTGGAATTTCTGGGTGACTTCATGGGAAATGGACGAGTCTTACTCTCTGGTGGTTTGGCCTGGTCCAAAGAGTTTGGGGTCATTCTGTGGGCTGGAAGAAGTCCGTTTTTTTTTTTTATTCTTGTTTTTTTCTTTTTTATCCTCAGGTGTCCCACCAAATGAGGGATTCCAGAGTAGAGCCCTGGGGAGGGGCGACTGGACCATCAGAAATTTGGTTAAAAATTGGGGCCTAGGGACATGTCAAGCCCATTATGACATCTAATGGTCCAGCAACTGAGAGGACTTACTAGAGGACAGGACTCATGCTGAGGGTCACAATGCGTGTGTATGCCCTCGTCGCACTCAAGAATGGGCGGGGCCTCAGGGTGAATGCTGGTTTATCCTACACTGAACGTTGGACAACGTGCCAACCACAGGGTTCTTGCCATGGGTAAGGAGGAGTTCTGATTTCTGCATCACACTCACCCCTGGGAAGTGATTGGAGATAAGGTCTCGGTTCTGAAGCCTGAAAACTGAGGTAGGGAAGAGATGATGACCTAAGGCCATGGCGGGTTTTATGTGCTCAGTGTGCGGTCAGCTTTCTGGGTGTTGGTCAGGAGGTCCGGCCTCAGGTTGTGTTCGACAGTGCATTAGTGCCCAGGTTAGACTATATAATTTGGGTAGAGTCGAGTGCTGTGTAGGTTTACCCTCATTTAAGGTGCCTGGGCAGCTCATGAGGCAATAATTTTTTTTCTAGAGGGCAGGCAGAGTGCTGCATTGTGGGTCCGGAATTGCCAAACGTGAGGGCTTCGGGGCCAGGAGTGTGAGGACGGAAGTCTGAGAAGACAAGCTAGACTTGGGTTTCAGGGCGAGGGCACGGCAGGTACCCCCTGCAGATCTGAACCAATATCTCATGCATCTGAAGTCAGGGCGAGGATCAGACGTTGGCTCAGGTTGGAGTTTCTGAGCATGACGGCCGCTTCATCAAGGGAGCGGAATCTCGAGGCCATTGAGGTTTTCCCACGTTGGGAGTTGTGGGATGCCCCCTTCATGGATTCCTTCTGCGGGACAATTGAGACCTGTTGGACAGCTCCAGGACATCCCATATGGAATGACTCCAGAGCACCGTTCGCGGATGGATGCCTGGGAAGTGCGCCTTGCATTCCAATTGTCTCCTAGCAACAAGACAGTTTAGATCTGATGGCTCTGCGGGAGCAACCGGGGTGGCTGATTTGAAATGGACTTTCGTGAGGATGGATCCTAATGTGTTTTTGTGTCCATGAGGGCCTTGGAATGGGGCGGTGGCACCGGGACCCTGAAGTACTCTCCTAAGCTTTGGACATGGCTCCCATGCACAGGTTTCCCTTTTGGAGTCGAGATGAGTTCTGATGGGTGCCTCAGCAAAACCCCTATGCTCGTATTGGAATCAGGCTTTTGAGGACACATGCCTGTAACCCAAAGCAATGGATCCTATTATGGCCTAGGGTCCTGTCTGGTTCAATCTTCTTCTCTGGGGACATCCATCTATGGTATGAGTGGAGGTCGATTATCAGCTGGTGTCAGACAGCCCTTGTTTGTTCCGGGCGACCTACACTATTGGGATGGCCTCAGGGACTTTGGAGATTTCTCCTAATTTGTACGATTTTGGACCATGGAATGGGCAGAATTCCCATGGATTGGTAGGCACAGTCCTAATGTGTGGCTCCAGGGGCCCAGCCTGGAGGGTGTGTGGCCCAAGACTTTGAGGACAGAAGTCTGAAAACACAAACTCAGCTTAGGTTTGGGGACGTAGGTATGGCAGGCCCGATCTACAAACCATGAGAAGAACTCTTCAGGATATGAAGAATGTGTGAGTCTGAGGCTCTTGCTCAGGCTTTTGTCTCTGGATTTTGTATCAGCGATGGCCGTGGAATGTCGGGGACGCCTCATGGGCCATAGACGAATCTTCCTCTCGGAGGATTTGGCCCGATTCCCAATTGCTTTTCGTCAATCTGTGGGATGGGAGGACTCATTTCAGTTTTGTTACCTCAGGTGTCCCACCAAAAGAGGAATTCCAAAGCCAAGCCGTGGGGAAGACTGAAGGGACAACCCGAACTATGGTTAAAAATTGGGGCCTAGGGGCATGGCAAGCCCAATATGATATCTCTTCATCCAGCCACTGAGTGGCCTTACTTGAGGACTGGGCTCAGCCTGAGTGTCACAATGTGTGTTTGTGACCAATGTGGCCCACGAGCATGGGCGGGGCCTCATGGGCCACACTGGTTTCAACTACACTGAACGTTGGACAACATGCCAACCACAAGGTTTCTTGCCATGGGGAAGGAGTTCTGATTTCTGCATCACCTTCAACCCTGGGCAGTGATTGGAGATAAGGTCTAGGTTCTGAAACCTGAAAACTGATGTTGGGAAGAGATGACGACCTAAGGCCATGGGGGCTCGATGTGCTCAGTGTGCGGCCAGCTGTCTGGGAGGGGCCAGGGGGTCCAGGCTCAGGCTGTGTCAGAAAGGGCATTAGTGCCCTGGTCAGCCTATGTATTTGGGGTACAGCCAAGGTCGGTGCAGGTTGATCCTCATTTGGGATTACTGGGTAGCACCAGAGGACAATGTTTTTCTTCTGGAGGGCCGGCAGAGTGCTGCATTGTAGTTCTGGATTGCCAAACTGGAGGGCTTGTGGGCCAGTAGTCTGACGACAAAAGTCTGAGAACACAAGCTAGGCTTAGGTTTCTGGGTGAGGCCATGGCACGCACAATCTACAGACCTGAATCGAGATCTCGTGCATCTGAAGTCAGGGCGAGGATCAGACGATCGCTCAGGTTGGAGTTTCTGTCCCTGATGGCCCCTTCATGAATGGGCGGGGGCATCACGAGGCCATGGGGCTTTTCCCACGAAGGGAGTTGTGAGAAGCTCCAAACTGCAGAGAGTCTTCTGCAGGACAATTGAGACCTGTTGTTTGGCTCCAGGCCAATGATTCTGAGCAGGGTTCTAAGGATGGATGGCTGGGTAGCCCACCTCGCATTCCAATTGTCTCCTAGCAACAAGACAGGTTAGATCTCCTGGATCTGTGGGGAGCAACCGAGGACGCTGAGTTGAAATGGACACCCCTGGGGATGGGTCCTAACGTGCTTTTGTGTCTATGGAGACCTTGGAATGAAGCGGTGGCACTGGGGCCCTAAAGGGTTCTCCTAAACAGAGGCTTTGACACAGCTCCAACGTGCAAGTTTCCCATGTGTAGATGAGATGTTTTCTGATGGGTGAGTCAAGAAACAGCTATATGCTGCTTTTGAAATCCAGGCCTCTGAGGAGAGATGCCTGGAAACCAAAGCAATGGATCTGATTAGTGCCTAGGGGCCTGTTCTTTCCTTTTTACCTCTGGGGACATCTGTCTATGGGTCTGAGTGCAGGTAGGTGCACAGTTGGGCTCAGATTGCCCCTGTTGTTCCTGGGAAGCCACCATTATTGAGATGGATCAGGGACTTTGGAGGTTTATCCTATTAGAAGGGTAGTGGCCATTGGAATGGGCACACACAATTCCCTTGGAGAGGGCAAGTACAGTCCTCAGGTTTGGCTCCAGGGGCCTGAGCCTGTAGGTTGTGTAGGCCAGGGCTGTTTGGACAGTTGTCTGAAAACACAAACTCGGCTTATGTTTCGGGTCATAGGTATGGCAGGACTGATCTACAGACCATGAGGAGAACTCTTCGGGATTTGAAAGAAGGGCGAGTGTGAGGCTCCTGCTCAAGTTTTTGTCTCTGGATATCGTGTCACTCATGGTCGTGGAATTTCTGGGTGACTTCATGGGAAATGGACGAGTCTTACTCTCTGGTGGTTTGGCCTGGTCCAAAGAGTTTGGGGTCATTCTGTGGGCTGGAAGAAGTCCGTTTTTTTTTTTATTCTTGTTTTTTTCTTTTTTATCCTCAGGTGTCCCACCAAATGAGGGATTCCAGAGTAGAGCCCTTGGGAGGGGCGACTGGACCATCAGAAATTTGGTTAAAAATTGGGGCCTAGGGACATGTCAAGCCCATTATGACATCTAATGGTCCAGCAACTGAGAGGACTTACTAGAGGACAGGACTCATGCTGAGGGTCACAATGCGTGTGTATGCCCTCGTCGCACTCAAGAATGGGCGGGGCCTCAGGGTGAATGCTGGTTTATCCTACACTGAACGTTGGACAACGTGCCAACCACAGGGTTCTTGCCATGGGTAAGGAGGAGTTCTGATTTCTGCATCACACTCACCCCTGGGAAGTGATTGGAGATAAGGTCTCGGTTCTGAAGCCTGAAAACTGAGGTAGGGAAGAGATGATGACCTAAGGCCATGGCGGGTTTTATGTGCTCAGTGTGCGGTCAGCTTTCTGGGTGTTGGTCAGGAGGTCCGGCCTCAGGTTGTGTTCGACAGTGCATTAGTGCCCAGGTTAGACTATATAATTTGGGTAGAGTCGAGTGCTGTGTAGGTTTACCCTCATTTAAGGTGCCTGGGCAGCTCATGAGGCAATAATTTTTTTTCTAGAGGGCAGGCAGAGTGCTGCATTGTGGGTCCGGAATTGCCAAACGTGAGGGCTTCGGGGCCAGGAGTGTGAGGACGGAAGTCTGAGAAGACAAGCTAGACTTGGGTTTCAGGGCGAGGGCACGGCAGGTACCCCCTGCAGATCTGAACCAATATCTCATGCATCTGAAGTCAGGGCGAGGATCAGACGTTGGCTCAGGTTGGAGTTTCTGAGCATGACGGCCGCTTCATCAAGGGAGCGGAATCTCGAGGCCATTGAGGTTTTCCCACGTTGGGAGTTGTGGGATGCCCCCTTCATGGATTCCTTCTGCGGGACAATTGAGACCTGTTGGACAGCTCCAGGACATCCCATATGGAATGACTCCAGAGCACCGTTCGCGGATGGATGCCTGGGAAGTGCGCCTTGCATTCCAATTGTCTCCTAGCAACAAGACAGTTTAGATCTGATGGCTCTGCGGGAGCAACCGGGGTGGCTGATTTGAAATGGACTTTCGTGAGGATGGATCCTAATGTGTTTTTGTGTCCATGAGGGCCTTGGAATGGGGCGGTGGCACCGGGACCCTGAAGTACTCTCCTAAGCTTTGGACATGGCTCCCATGCACAGGTTTCCCTTTTGGAGTCGAGATGAGTTCTGATGGGTGCCTCAGCAAAACCCCTATGCTCGTATTGGAATCAGGCTTTTGAGGACACATGCCTGTAACCCAAAGCAATGGATCCTATTATGGCCTAGGGTCCTGTCTGGTTCAATCTTCTTCTCTGGGGACATCCATCTATGGTATGAGTGGAGGTCGATTATCAGCTGGTGTCAGACAGCCCTTGTTTGTTCCGGGCGACCTACACTATTGGGATGGCCTCAGGGACTTTGGAGATTTCTCCTAATTTGTACGATTTTGGACCATGGAATGGGCAGAATTCCCATGGATTGGTAGGCACAGTCCTAATGTGTGGCTCCAGGGGCCCAGCCTGGAGGGTGTGTGGCCCAAGACTTTGAGGACAGAAGTCTGAAAACACAAACTCAGCTTAGGTTTGGGGACGTAGGTATGGCAGGCCCGATCTACAAACCATGAGAAGAACTCTTCAGGATATGAAGAATGTGTGAGTCTGAGGCTCTTGCTCAGGCTTTTGTCTCTGGATTTTGTATCAGCGATGGCCGTGGAATGTCGGGGACGCCTCATGGGCCATAGACGAATCTTCCTCTCGGAGGATTTGGCCCGATTCCCAATTGCTTTTCGTCAATCTGTGGGATGGGAGGACTCATTTCAGTTTTGTTACCTCAGGTGTCCCACCAAAAGAGGAATTCCAAAGCCAAGCCGTGGGGAAGACTGAAGGGACAACCCGAACTATGGTTAAAAATTGGGGCCTAGGGGCATGGCAAGCCCAATATGATATCTCTTCATCCAGCCACTGAGTGGCCTTACTTGAGGACTGGGCTCAGCCTGAGTGTCACAATGTGTGTTTGTGACCAATGTGGCCCACGAGCATGGGCGGGGCCTCATGGGCCACACTGGTTTCAACTACACTGAACGTTGGACAACATGCCAACCACAAGGTTTCTTGCCATGGGGAAGGAGTTCTGATTTCTGCATCACCTTCAACCCTGGGCAGTGATTGGAGATAAGGTCTAGGTTCTGAAACCTGAAAACTGATGTTGGGAAGAGATGACGACCTAAGGCCATGGGGGCTCGATGTGCTCAGTGTGCGGCCAGCTGTCTGGGAGGGGCCAGGGGGTCCAGGCTCAGGCTGTGTCAGAAAGGGCATTAGTGCCCTGGTCAGCCTATGTATTTGGGGTACAGCCAAGGTCGGTGCAGGTTGATCCTCATTTGGGATTACTGGGTAGCACCAGAGGACAATGTTTTTCTTCTGGAGGGCCGGCAGAGTGCTGCATTGTAGTTCTGGATTGCCAAACTGGAGGGCTTGTGGGCCAGTAGTCTGACGACAAAAGTCTGAGAACACAAGCTAGGCTTAGGTTTCTGGGTGAGGCCATGGCACGCACAATCTACAGACCTGAATCGAGATCTCGTGCATCTGAAGTCAGGGCGAGGATCAGACGATCGCTCAGGTTGGAGTTTCTGTCCCTGATGGCCCCTTCATGAATGGGCGGGGGCATCACGAGGCCATGGGGCTTTTCCCACGAAGGGAGTTGTGAGAAGCTCCAAACTGCAGAGAGTCTTCTGCAGGACAATTGAGACCTGTTGTTTGGCTCCAGGCCAATGATTCTGAGCAGGGTTCTAAGGATGGATGGCTGGGTAGCCCACCTCGCATTCCAATTGTCTCCTAGCAACAAGACAGGTTAGATCTCCTGGATCTGTGGGGAGCAACCGAGGACGCTGAGTTGAAATGGACACCCCTGGGGATGGGTCCTAACGTGCTTTTGTGTCTATGGAGACCTTGGAATGAAGCGGTGGCACTGGGGCCCTAAAGGGTTCTCCTAAACAGAGGCTTTGACACAGCTCCAACGTGCAAGTTTCCCATGTGTAGATGAGATGTTTTCTGATGGGTGAGTCAAGAAACAGCTATATGCTGCTTTTGAAATCCAGGCCTCTGAGGAGAGATGCCTGGAAACCAAAGCAATGGATCTGATTAGTGCCTAGGGGCCTGTTCTTTCCTTTTTACCTCTGGGGACATCTGTCTATGGGTCTGAGTGCAGGTAGGTGCACAGTTGGGCTCAGATTGCCCCTGTTGTTCCTGGGAAGCCACCATTATTGAGATGGATCAGGGACTTTGGAGGTTTATCCTATTAGAAGGGTAGTGGCCATTGGAATGGGCACACACAATTCCCTTGGAGAGGGCAAGTACAGTCCTCAGGTTTGGCTCCAGGGGCCTGAGCCTGTAGGTTGTGTAGGCCAGGGCTGTTTGGACAGTTGTCTGAAAACACAAACTCGGCTTATGTTTCGGGTCATAGGTATGGCAGGACTGATCTACAGACCATGAGGAGAACTCTTCGGGATTTGAAAGAAGGGCGAGTGTGAGGCTCCTGCTCAAGTTTTTGTCTCTGGATATCGTGTCACTCATGGTCGTGGAATTTCTGGGTGACTTCATGGGAAATGGACGAGTCTTACTCTCTGGTGGTTTGGCCTGGTCCAAAGAGTTTGGGGTCATTCTGTGGGCTGGAAGAAGTCCGTTTTTTTTTTTATTCTTGTTTTTTTCTTTTTTATCCTCAGGTGTCCCACCAAATGAGGGATTCCAGAGTAGAGCCCTGGGGAGGGGCGACTGGACCATCAGAAATTTGGTTAAAAATTGGGGCCTAGGGACATGTCAAGCCCATTATGACATCTAATGGTCCAGCAACTGAGAGGACTTACTAGAGGACAGGACTCATGCTGAGGGTCACAATGCGTGTGTATGCCCTCGTCGCACTCAAGAATGGGCGGGGCCTCAGGGTGAATGCTGGTTTATCCTACACTGAACGTTGGACAACGTGCCAACCACAGGGTTCTTGCCATGGGTAAGGAGGAGTTCTGATTTCTGCATCACACTCACCCCTGGGAAGTGATTGGAGATAAGGTCTCGGTTCTGAAGCCTGAAAACTGAGGTAGGGAAGAGATGATGACCTAAGGCCATGGCGGGTTTTATGTGCTCAGTGTGCGGTCAGCTTTCTGGGTGTTGGTCAGGAGGTCCGGCCTCAGGTTGTGTTCGACAGTGCATTAGTGCCCAGGTTAGACTATATAATTTGGGTAGAGTCGAGTGCTGTGTAGGTTTACCCTCATTTAAGGTGCCTGGGCAGCTCATGAGGCAATAATTTTTTTTCTAGAGGGCAGGCAGAGTGCTGCATTGTGGGTCCGGAATTGCCAAACGTGAGGGCTTCGGGGCCAGGAGTGTGAGGACGGAAGTCTGAGAAGACAAGCTAGACTTGGGTTTCAGGGCGAGGGCACGGCAGGTACCCCCTGCAGATCTGAACCAATATCTCATGCATCTGAAGTCAGGGCGAGGATCAGACGTTGGCTCAGGTTGGAGTTTCTGAGCATGACGGCCGCTTCATCAAGGGAGCGGAATCTCGAGGCCATTGAGGTTTTCCCACGTTGGGAGTTGTGGGATGCCCCCTTCATGGATTCCTTCTGCGGGACAATTGAGACCTGTTGGACAGCTCCAGGACATCCCATATGGAATGACTCCAGAGCACCGTTCGCGGATGGATGCCTGGGAAGTGCGCCTTGCATTCCAATTGTCTCCTAGCAACAAGACAGTTTAGATCTGATGGCTCTGCGGGAGCAACCGGGGTGGCTGATTTGAAATGGACTTTCGTGAGGATGGATCCTAATGTGTTTTTGTGTCCATGAGGGCCTTGGAATGGGGCGGTGGCACCGGGACCCTGAAGTACTCTCCTAAGCTTTGGACATGGCTCCCATGCACAGGTTTCCCTTTTGGAGTCGAGATGAGTTCTGATGGGTGCCTCAGCAAAACCCCTATGCTCGTATTGGAATCAGGCTTTTGAGGACACATGCCTGTAACCCAAAGCAATGGATCCTATTATGGCCTAGGGTCCTGTCTGGTTCAATCTTCTTCTCTGGGGACATCCATCTATGGTATGAGTGGAGGTCGATTATCAGCTGGTGTCAGACAGCCCTTGTTTGTTCCGGGCGACCTACACTATTGGGATGGCCTCAGGGACTTTGGAGATTTCTCCTAATTTGTACGATTTTGGACCATGGAATGGGCAGAATTCCCATGGATTGGTAGGCACAGTCCTAATGTGTGGCTCCAGGGGCCCAGCCTGGAGGGTGTGTGGCCCAAGACTTTGAGGACAGAAGTCTGAAAACACAAACTCAGCTTAGGTTTGGGGACGTAGGTATGGCAGGCCCGATCTACAAACCATGAGAAGAACTCTTCAGGATATGAAGAATGTGTGAGTCTGAGGCTCTTGCTCAGGCTTTTGTCTCTGGATTTTGTATCAGCGATGGCCGTGGAATGTCGGGGACGCCTCATGGGCCATAGACGAATCTTCCTCTCGGAGGATTTGGCCCGATTCCCAATTGCTTTTCGTCAATCTGTGGGATGGGAGGACTCATTTCAGTTTTGTTACCTCAGGTGTCCCACCAAAAGAGGAATTCCAAAGCCAAGCCGTGGGGAAGACTGAAGGGACAACCCGAACTATGGTTAAAAATTGGGGCCTAGGGGCATGGCAAGCCCAATATGATATCTCTTCATCCAGCCACTGAGTGGCCTTACTTGAGGACTGGGCTCAGCCTGAGTGTCACAATGTGTGTTTGTGACCAATGTGGCCCACGAGCATGGGCGGGGCCTCATGGGCCACACTGGTTTCAACTACACTGAACGTTGGACAACATGCCAACCACAAGGTTTCTTGCCATGGGGAAGGAGTTCTGATTTCTGCATCACCTTCAACCCTGGGCAGTGATTGGAGATAAGGTCTAGGTTCTGAAACCTGAAAACTGATGTTGGGAAGAGATGACGACCTAAGGCCATGGGGGCTCGATGTGCTCAGTGTGCGGCCAGCTGTCTGGGAGGGGCCAGGGGGTCCAGGCTCAGGCTGTGTCAGAAAGGGCATTAGTGCCCTGGTCAGCCTATGTATTTGGGGTACAGCCAAGGTCGGTGCAGGTTGATCCTCATTTGGGATTACTGGGTAGCACCAGAGGACAATGTTTTTCTTCTGGAGGGCCGGCAGAGTGCTGCATTGTAGTTCTGGATTGCCAAACTGGAGGGCTTGTGGGCCAGTAGTCTGACGACAAAAGTCTGAGAACACAAGCTAGGCTTAGGTTTCTGGGTGAGGCCATGGCACGCACAATCTACAGACCTGAATCGAGATCTCGTGCATCTGAAGTCAGGGCGAGGATCAGACGATCGCTCAGGTTGGAGTTTCTGTCCCTGATGGCCCCTTCATGAATGGGCGGGGGCATCACGAGGCCATGGGGCTTTTCCCACGAAGGGAGTTGTGAGAAGCTCCAAACTGCAGAGAGTCTTCTGCAGGACAATTGAGACCTGTTGTTTGGCTCCAGGCCAATGATTCTGAGCAGGGTTCTAAGGATGGATGGCTGGGTAGCCCACCTCGCATTCCAATTGTCTCCTAGCAACAAGACAGGTTAGATCTCCTGGATCTGTGGGGAGCAACCGAGGACGCTGAGTTGAAATGGACACCCCTGGGGATGGGTCCTAACGTGCTTTTGTGTCTATGGAGACCTTGGAATGAAGCGGTGGCACTGGGGCCCTAAAGGGTTCTCCTAAACAGAGGCTTTGACACAGCTCCAACGTGCAAGTTTCCCATGTGTAGATGAGATGTTTTCTGATGGGTGAGTCAAGAAACAGCTATATGCTGCTTTTGAAATCCAGGCCTCTGAGGAGAGATGCCTGGAAACCAAAGCAATGGATCTGATTAGTGCCTAGGGGCCTGTTCTTTCCTTTTTACCTCTGGGGACATCTGTCTATGGGTCTGAGTGCAGGTAGGTGCACAGTTGGGCTCAGATTGCCCCTGTTGTTCCTGGGAAGCCACCATTATTGAGATGGATCAGGGACTTTGGAGGTTTATCCTATTAGAAGGGTAGTGGCCATTGGAATGGGCACACACAATTCCCTTGGAGAGGGCAAGTACAGTCCTCAGGTTTGGCTCCAGGGGCCTGAGCCTGTAGGTTGTGTAGGCCAGGGCTGTTTGGACAGTTGTCTGAAAACACAAACTCGGCTTATGTTTCGGGTCATAGGTATGGCAGGACTGATCTACAGACCATGAGGAGAACTCTTCGGGATTTGAAAGAAGGGCGAGTGTGAGGCTCCTGCTCAAGTTTTTGTCTCTGGATATCGTGTCACTCATGGTCGTGGAATTTCTGGGTGACTTCATGGGAAATGGACGAGTCTTACTCTCTGGTGGTTTGGCCTGGTCCAAAGAGTTTGGGGTCATTCTGTGGGCTGGAAGAAGTCCGTTTTTTTTTTTATTCTTGTTTTTTTCTTTTTTATCCTCAGGTGTCCCACCAAATGAGGGATTCCAGAGTAGAGCCCTGGGGAGGGGCGACTGGACCATCAGAAATTTGGTTAAAAATTGGGGCCTAGGGACATGTCAAGCCCATTATGACATCTAATGGTCCAGCAACTGAGAGGACTTACTAGAGGACAGGACTCATGCTGAGGGTCACAATGCGTGTGTATGCCCTCGTCGCACTCAAGAATGGGCGGGGCCTCAGGGTGAATGCTGGTTTATCCTACACTGAACGTTGGACAACGTGCCAACCACAGGGTTCTTGCCATGGGTAAGGAGGAGTTCTGATTTCTGCATCACACTCACCCCTGGGAAGTGATTGGAGATAAGGTCTCGGTTCTGAAGCCTGAAAACTGAGGTAGGGAAGAGATGATGACCTAAGGCCATGGCGGGTTTTATGTGCTCAGTGTGCGGTCAGCTTTCTGGGTGTTGGTCAGGAGGTCCGGCCTCAGGTTGTGTTCGACAGTGCATTAGTGCCCAGGTTAGACTATATAATTTGGGTAGAGTCGAGTGCTGTGTAGGTTTACCCTCATTTAAGGTGCCTGGGCAGCTCATGAGGCAATAATTTTTTTTCTAGAGGGCAGGCAGAGTGCTGCATTGTGGGTCCGGAATTGCCAAACGTGAGGGCTTCGGGGCCAGGAGTGTGAGGACGGAAGTCTGAGAAGACAAGCTAGACTTGGGTTTCAGGGCGAGGGCACGGCAGGTACCCCCTGCAGATCTGAACCAATATCTCATGCATCTGAAGTCAGGGCGAGGATCAGACGTTGGCTCAGGTTGGAGTTTCTGAGCATGACGGCCGCTTCATCAAGGGAGCGGAATCTCGAGGCCATTGAGGTTTTCCCACGTTGGGAGTTGTGGGATGCCCCCTTCATGGATTCCTTCTGCGGGACAATTGAGACCTGTTGGACAGCTCCAGGACATCCCATATGGAATGACTCCAGAGTACCGTTCGCGGATGGATGCCTGGGAAGTGCGCCTTGCATTCCAATTGTCTCCTAGCAACAAGACAGTTTAGATCTGATGGCTCTGCGGGAGCAACCGGGGTGGCTGATTTGAAATGGACTTTCGTGAGGATGGATCCTAATGTGTTTTTGTGTCCATGAGTGCCTTGGAATGGGGCGGTGGCAGCGGGACCCTGAAGTACTCTCCTAAGCTTTGGACATGGCTCCCATGCACAGGTTTCCCTTTTGGAGTCGAGATGAGTTCTGATGGGTGCCTCAGCAAAACCCCTATGCTCGTATTGGAATCAGGCTTTTGAGGACACATGCCTGTAACCCAAAGCAATGGATCCTATTATGGCCTAGGGTCCTGTCTGGTTCAATCTTCTTCTCTGGGGACATCCATCTATGGTATGAGTGGAGGTCGATTATCAGCTGGTGTCAGACAGCCCTTGTTTGTTCCGGGCGACCTACACTATTGGGATGGCCTCAGGGACTTTGGAGATTTCTCCTAATTTGTACGATTTTGGACCATGGAATGGGCAGAATTCCCATGGATTGGTAGGCACAGTCCTAATGTGTGGCTCCAGGGGCCCAGCCTGGAGGGTGTGTGGCCCAAGACTTTGAGGACAGAAGTCTGAAAACACAAACTCAGCTTAGGTTTGGGGACGTAGGTATGGCAGGCCCGATCTACAAACCATGAGAAGAACTCTTCAGGATATGAAGAATGTGTGAGTCTGAGGCTCTTGCTCAGGCTTTTGTCTCTGGATTTTGTATCAGCGATGGCCGTGGAATGTCGGGGACGCCTCATGGGCCATAGACGAATCTTCCTCTCGGAGGATTTGGCCCGATTCCCAATTGCTTTTCGTCAATCTGTGGGATGGGAGGACTCATTTCAGTTTTGTTACCTCAGGTGTCCCACCAAAAGAGGAATTCCAAAGCCAAGCCGTGGGGAAGACTGAAGGGACAACCCGAACTATGGTTAAAAATTGGGGCCTAGGGGCATGGCAAGCCCAATATGATATCTCTTCATCCAGCCACTGAGTGGCCTTACTTGAGGACTGGGCTCAGCCTGAGTGTCACAATGTGTGTTTGTGACCAATGTGGCCCACGAGCATGGGCGGGGCCTCATGGGCCACACTGGTTTCAACTACACTGAACGTTGGACAACATGCCAACCACAAGGTTTCTTGCCATGGGGAAGGAGTTCTGATTTCTGCATCACCTTCAACCCTGGGCAGTGATTGGAGATAAGGTCTAGGTTCTGAAACCTGAAAACTGATGTTGGGAAGAGATGACGACCTAAGGCCATGGGGGCTCGATGTGCTCAGTGTGCGGCCAGCTGTCTGGGAGGGGCCAGGGGGTCCAGGCTCAGGCTGTGTCAGAAAGGGCATTAGTGCCCTGGTCAGCCTATGTATTTGGGGTACAGCCAAGGTCGGTGCAGGTTGATCCTCATTTGGGATTACTGGGTAGCACCAGAGGACAATGTTTTTCTTCTGGAGGGCCGGCAGAGTGCTGCATTGTAGTTCTGGATTGCCAAACTGGAGGGCTTGTGGGCCAGTAGTCTGACGACAAAAGTCTGAGAACACAAGCTAGGCTTAGGTTTCTGGGTGAGGCCATGGCACGCACAATCTACAGACCTGAATCGAGATCTCGTGCATCTGAAGTCAGGGCGAGGATCAGACGATCGCTCAGGTTGGAGTTTCTGTCCCTGATGGCCCCTTCATGAATGGGCGGGGGCATCACGAGGCCATGGGGCTTTTCCCACGAAGGGAGTTGTGAGAAGCTCCAAACTGCAGAGAGTCTTCTGCAGGACAATTGAGACCTGTTGTTTGGCTCCAGGCCAATGATTCTGAGCAGGGTTCTAAGGATGGATGGCTGGGTAGCCCACCTCGCATTCCAATTGTCTCCTAGCAACAAGACAGGTTAGATCTCCTGGATCTGTGGGGAGCAACCGAGGACGCTGAGTTGAAATGGACACCCCTGGGGATGGGTCCTAACGTGCTTTTGTGTCTATGGAGACCTTGGAATGAAGCGGTGGCACTGGGGCCCTAAAGGGTTCTCCTAAACAGAGGCTTTGACACAGCTCCAACGTGCAAGTTTCCCATGTGTAGATGAGATGTTTTCTGATGGGTGAGTCAAGAAACAGCTATATGCTGCTTTTGAAATCCAGGCCTCTGAGCAGAGATGCCTGAAAACCAAAGCAATGGATCTGATTAGTGCCTAGGGGCCTGTTCTTTCCTTTTTACCTCTGGGGACATCTGTCTATTGGTCTGAGTGCAGGTAGGAGCTCAGTTGCGCTCAGATTGCCCCTGTTTTTCCTGGGAAGCCACCAATATTGAGATGGATCAGGGACATTGGTGGTTTATCCTATTAGAAGGGTTGTGGCCATTGGAATGGGCACACACAATTCCCTTGGACAGGGCAAGTACAGTCCTCAGGTTTGGCTCCAGGGGCCTGAGCCTATAGGTTGTGTAGGCCAGGGCTGTTTGGACAGTTGTCTGAAAACACAAACTCGGCTTATGTTTCGGGTCATAGGTATGGCAGGACTGATCTACAGACCATGAGGAGAACTCTTCGGGATTTGAAAGAAGGGCGAGTGTGAGGCTCCTGCTCAAGTTTTTGTCTCTGGATTTCGTGCCACTCATGGTCGTGCAATTTCTGGGTGACTTCATGGGAAATGGACGAGTCTTACTCTCTGGTGGTTTGGCCTGGTCCAAAGAGTTTGGGGTCATTCTGTGGGCTGGAAGAAGTCCGTTTTTTTTTTTATTCTTGTTTTTTTCTTTTTTATCCTCAGGTGTCCCACCAAATGAGGGATTCCAGAGTAGAGCCCTGGGGAGGGGCGACTGGACCATCAGAAATTTGGTTAAAAATTGGGGCCTAGGGACATGTCAAGCCCATTATGACATCTAATGGTCCAGCCACTGAGAGGACTTACTAGAGGACAGGACTCATGCTGAGGGTCACAATGCGTGTGTATGCCCTCGTCGCACTCAAGAATGGGCGGGGCCTCAGGGTGAATGCTGGTTTATCCTACACTGAACGTTGGACAACGTGCCAACCACAGAGTTCTTGCCATGGGTTATGAGGAGTTCTGATTTCTGCATCACACTCCCCCCTGAGAAGTGATTGGACATAAGGTCTCGGTTCTGAAGCCTGAAAACTGAGGTAGGGAAGAGATGATGACCTAAGGCCATGGCGGGTTTTATGTGCTCAGTGTGCGGTCAGCATTCTGGGTGTTGGTCTGGAGGTCCGGGCTCTGGTTGTGTTCGACAGTGCATTAGTGCCCAGGTTAGACTATATAATTTGGGTAAAGTCGAGTGCTGTGTAGGTTTACCCTCATTTAAGGTGCCTGGAGAGCTCATGAGGCAATAATTTTTTTTCTAGAGGGCAGGCAGAGTGCTGCATTGTGGGTCCGGAATTGCCAAACGTGAGGGCTTCGGGGCCAGGAGTGTGAGGACGGAAGTCTGAGAAGACAAGCTAGACTTGGGTTTCAGGGCGAGGGCACGGCAGGTACCCCCTGCAGATCTGAACCAATATCTCATGCATCTGAAGTCAGGACGAGGATCAGACGTTGGCTCAGGTTGGAGTTTCTGAGCATGACGGCCGCTTCATGAAGGGAGCGGAATCTCGAGGCCATTGAGGTTTTCCCACGTTGGGAGTTGTGGGATGCCCCCTTCATGGATTCCTTCTGCGGGACAATTGAGACCTGTTGGACAGATCCAGGACATCCCATATGGAATGACTCCAGAGCACCGTTCGCGGATGAATGCCTGGGAAGCCCGCCTCGCATTCCAATTGTCTCCTAGCAACAAGACAGTTTAGATCTGATGGCTCTGCGGGAGCAACCGGGGTGGCTGAGTTGAAATGGACTTTCCTGAGGATGGGTCCTAATGTGTTTTTGTGTCCATGAGGGCCTTGGAATGGGGCGGTGGCACCGGGACCCTGAAGTACTCTCCTAAGCTTTGGACATGGATCCCATGCACAGGTTTCCTTGTGGAGACGAGATGAGTTCAGATGGGTGCCTCAGGAAAACCCCTATGCTCGTATTGGAATCAGGCTTTTGAGGACACATGCCTGTAACCCAAAGCAATGGATCCTATTATGGCCTATGGTCCTGTCTGGTTTAATCTTCTTCTCTGGGGACATCCATCTATGGTATGAGTGGAGGTCGATTATCAGCTGGTGTCAGACAGCCCTTGTTTGTTCCGGGGTAACTACACTATTGGGATGGCCTCAGGGACTTTGGAGGTTTCTCCTAATTTGTACGATTTTGGACCATGGAATGGTCAGAATTCCCATGGATTGGTAGGCACAGTCCTAATGTGTGGCTCCAGGGCCCAGCCTGGAGGGTTTATGGCCCAAGACTTTGAGGACAGAAGTCTGAAAACACAAACTCATCTTAGGTTTGGGGACGTAGGTATGGCAGGCCCGATCTACAAACCATGAGAAGAACTCTTGAGGATATGAAGAAATTGCGAGTCTGAGGCGCTTGCTCAGGCTTTTGTCTCTGGATTTTGTATCAGTGATGGCCGTGCAATGTCGGGGAGGCCTCATGGGCCATGGACGAATCTTCCTCTCTGAGGATTTGGCCCGATTCCCAATTGCTTTTCGTCAATCTGTGGGATGGGAGGACTCATTTCAGGTTTGTTACCTCAGGTGTCCCACCAAAAGAGGAATTCCAAAGCCAAGCCGTGGGGAAGACTGAAGGGACAACCCGAACTATGGTTAAAAATTGGGGCCTAGGGGCAAGGCAAGCCCAATATGCTATCTCTTCATCCAGCCACTGAGTGGCCTTACTTGAGGACTGGGCTCAGCCTGAGCGTCACAATGTGTGTTTGTGACCTTGTGGCCTGCGAGCATGGGCGGGGCCTCATGGGCCACACTGGTTTCAACTACACTGAACGTTGGACAACATGCCAACCACAAGGTTTCTTGCCATGGGGAAGGAGTTCTGATTTCTGCATCACCTTCAACCCTGGGCAGTGATTGGAGATAAGGTCTAGGTTCTGAAACCTGAAAACTGATGTTGGGAAGAGATGACGACCTAAGGCCATGGGGGCTCGATGTGCTCAGTGTGCGGCCAGCTGTCTGGGAGGGGCCAGGGTTCCAGGCTCAGGCTGTGTCAGAAAGGGCATTAGTGCCCTGGTCAGCCTATGTATTTGGGGTACAGCCAAGGTCGGTGCAGGTTGATCCTCATTTGGGATTACTGGGTAGCACCAGAGGACAATGTTTTTCTTCTGGAGGGCCGGCAGAGTGCTGCATTGTAGTTCTGGATTGCCAAACTGGAGGGCTTGTGGGCCAGTAGTCTGACGACAAAAGTCTGAGAACACAAGCTAGGCTTAGGTTTCTGGGTGAGGCCATGGCACGCACAATCTACAGACCTGAATCGAGATCTCGTGCATCTGAAGTCAGGGCGAGGATCAGACGATCGCTCAGGTTGGAGTTTCTGTCCCTGATGGCCCCTTCATGAATGGGCGGGGGCATCACGAGGCCATGGGGCTTTTCCCACGAAGGGAGTTGTGAGAAGCTCCAAACTGCAGAGAGTCTTCTGCAGGACAATTGAGACCTGTTGTTTGGCTCCAGGCCAATGATTCTGAGCAGGGTTCTAAGGATGGATGGCTGGGTAGCCCACCTCGCATTCCAATTGTCTCCTAGCAACAAGACAGGTTAGATCTCCTGGATCTGTGGGGAGCAACCGAGGACGCTGAGTTGAAATGGACACCCCTGGGGATGGGTCCTAACGTGCTTTTGTGTCTATGGAGACCTTGGAATGAAGCGGTGGCACTGGGGCCCTAAAGGGTTCTCCTAAACAGAGGCTTTGACACAGCTCCAACGTGCAAGTTTCCCATGTGTAGATGAGATGTTTTCTGATGGGTGAGTCAAGAAACAGCTATATGCTGCTTTTGAAATCCAGGCCTCTGAGGAGAGATGCCTGGAAACCAAAGCAATGGATCTGATTAGTGCCTAGGGGCCTGTTCTTTCCTTTTTACCTCTGGGGACATCTGTCTATGGGTCTGAGTGCAGGTAGGTGCACAGTTGGGCTCAGATTGCCCCTGTTGTTCCTGGGAAGCCACCACTATTGAGATGGATCAGGGTCTTTGGAGGTTTATCCTATTAGAAGGGTTGTGGCCATTGGAATGGGCACACACAATTCCCTTGGAGAGGGCAAGTACAGTCCTCAAGTTTGGCTCCAGGGGCCTGTAGGTTGTGTAGGCCAGTGCTGTTTGGACAGTTGTCTGAAAACACAAACTCGGCTTATGTTTCGGGTCATATGTATGGCAGGACTGATCTACAGGCCATGAGGAGATCTCTTCAGGATTTGAAAGAAGGGCGAGTGTGAGGCTCCTGCTCAAGTTTTTGTCTCTGGATATCGTGTCACTCATGGTCGTGGAATTTCTGGGTGACTTCATGGGAAATGGACGAGTCTTACTCTCTGGTGGTTTGGCCCCGTCCAAAGAGTTTGGGGTCATTCTGTGGGCTGGAAGAAGTCCGTTTTTTATTATTATTCTTGTTTTTTTCTTTTTTATCCTCAGGTGTCCCAACAAATGAGGGATTCCAGAGTAGAGCCCTTGGGAGGGGCGACTGGACCATCAGAAATTTGGTTAAAAATTGGGGCCTAGGGACATGTCAAGCCCATTATGACATCTAATGGTCCAGCAACTGAGAGGACTTACTAGAGGACAGGACTCATGCTGAGGGTCACAATGCGTGTGTATGCCCTCGTCGGACTCAAGAATGGGCGGGGCCTCAGGGTGAATGCTGGCTTCTCCTACACTGAACGTTGGACAATGTGCCAACCACAGGGTTCTTGCCATGGGTAAGGAGGAGTTCTGATTTCTGCATCACACTCACCCCTGGGAAGTGATTGGAGATAAGGTCTCGGTTCTGAAGCCTGAAAACTGAGGGAGGGAAGAGATGATGACCTAAGGCCATGGCGGGTTTTATGTGCTCAGTGTGCGGTCAGCTTTCTGGGTGTTGGTCAGGAGGTCCGGGCTCAGGTTGTGGTCGACAGTGCATTAGTGCCCAGGTTAGACTATATAATTTGGGTAAAGTCGAGTGCTGTGTAGGTTTACCCTCATTTAAGGTGCCTGGGCAGCTCATGAGGCAATAATTTTTTTTCTAGAGGGCAGGCAGAGTGATGCATTGTGGGTCCGGAATTGTCAAACTTGAGGGCTTCGGGGCCAGGAGTGTGAGGACGGAAGTCTGAGAAGACAAGCTAGACTTGGGTTTCAGGGCGAGGGCACGGCAGGTACCCCCTGCAGATCTGAACCAATATCTCATGCATCTGAAGTCAGGGCAAGGATCAGACGTTGGCTCAGGTTGGAGTTTCTGAGCATGACGGCCGCTTCATGAAGGGAGCGGAATCTCGAGGCCATTGAGGTTTTCCCACGTTGGGAGTTGTGGGATGCCCCCTTCATGGATTCCTTCTGCGGGACAATTGAGACCTGTTGGACAGATCCAGGACATCCCATATGGAATGACTCCAGAGCACCGTTCGCGGATGGATGCCTGGGAAGCCCGCCTCGCATTCCAATTGTCTCCTAGCAACAAGACAGTTTAGATCTGATGGCTCGGCGGGAGCAACCGGGGTGGCTGATTTGAAATGGACTTTCCTGAGGATGGGTCCTAATGTGTTTTTGTGTCCATGAGGGCCTTGGAATGGGGCGGTGGCACCGGGACCCTGAAGTACTCTCCTAAGCTTTGGACATGGCTCCCATGCACAGGTTTCCCTTTTGGAGTCGAGATGAGTTCTGATGGGTGCCTCAGCAAAACCCCTATGCTCGTATTGGAATCAGGCTTTTGAGGACACATGCCTGTAACCCAAAGCAATGGATCCTATTATGGCCTAGGGTCCTGTCTGGTTCAATCTTCTTCTCTGGGGACATCCATCTATGGTATGAGTGGAGGTCGATTATCAGCTGGTGTCAGACAGCCCTTGTTTGTTCCAGGCGACCTACACTATTGGGATGGCCTCAGGGACTTTGGAGATTTCTCCTAATTTGTACGATTTTGGACCATGGAATGGGCAGAATTCCCATGGATTGGTAGGCACAGTCCTAATGTGTGGCTCCAGGGGCCCAGCCTGGAGGGTGTGTGGCCCAAGACTTTGAGGACAGAAGTCTGAAAACACAAACTCAGCTTAGGTTTGGGGACGTAGGTATGGCAGGCCCGATCTACAAACATTGAGAAGAACTCTTCAGGATATGAAGAAAGTGCGACTCTGAGGTGCTTGCTCAGGCTTTTGTCTCTGGATTTTGTATCAGTGATGGCCGTGGAATGACGGGGAGGCCTCATGGGCCATGGACGAATCTTCCTCTCTGAGGATTTGGCCCGATTCCCAATTGCTTTTCGTCAATCTGTGGGATGGGAGGACTCATTTCAGTTTTGTTACCTCAGGTGTCCCACCAAAAGAGGAATTCCAAAGCCAAACCATGGGGAAGTCTGAAGGGACAACCCGAACTATGGTTAAAAATTTGGGGCCTAGGTGCATGGCAAGCCCAATATGCTATCTCTTCATCCAGCCACTGAGTGGCCTTACTTGAGGACTGGGCTCAGGCTGAGCGTCACAATGTGTGTTTGTGACCAATGTGGCCCGCAAGCATGGGCGGGGCCTCATGGGCCACACTGGTTTAAACTACACTGAACGTTGGACAACATGCCAACCACAAGGTTTCTTGCCATGGGGAAGGAGTTCTGATTTCTGCATCACCTTCAACCCTGGGCAGTGACTGGAGATAAGGTCTAGGTTCTAAAACCTGAAAACTGATGTTGGGAAGAAATGACGACCTAAGGCCATGGCGGCTTGATGTGCTCAGTGTGCGGCCAGCTGTCTGGAAGGGGCCAGGGGGTCCAGGCTCAGGCTGTGTCAAAAAGGGCAAAAAGGGCTGTGTACCCTGGTCAGCCTATGTATTTGGGGTACAGCCAAGGTCGGTGCAGGTTGATCCTCATTTGGGGTTACTGGGTAGACCCAGAAGACAATGTTTTTCTTCTGCAGAGCCGGCAGAGTGCTGCATTGTAGTTCTGGATTGCCAAACTGGAGGGCTTGTGGGCCAGTAGTCTGACGACAAAAGTCTGAGAACACAAGCTAGGCTTAGGTTTCTGGGTGAGGCCATGGCACGCACAATCTACAGACCTGAATCGAGGTCTCGTGCATCTGAAGTCAGGGCGAGGATCAGACGATCGCTCAGGTTCGAGTTTCTGTCCCTGATGGCTCCTTCATGAATGAGGGCGGGCATCACGAGGGCATGGGTGTTTTCCCACGATGGGAGTTGTGAGAAGCTCCAAACTGCAGAGAGTCTTCTGCCGGACAATTGAGACCAGTTGTTTGGCTCCAGGCCAATGATTCTGAGCAGGGTTCTAAGGATGGATGGCTGGGTAGCCCACCTCGCATTCCAATTGTCTCCTAGCAACAAGACAGGTTAGATCTCCTGGATCTGTGGGGAGCAACCGAGTAGGCTGAGTTGAAATGGACACCCCTGGGGATGGGTCCTAACGTGCTTTTGTGTCTATGGAGACCTTGGAATGAAGCGGTGGCACTGGGGCCCTAAAGGGTTCTCATAAACAGAGGCTTTGACACAGCTCCAACGTGCAAGTTTCCCATGTGTAGATGAGATGTTTTCAGATGGGTAAGTGAAGAAACAGCTATATGCTGCTTTTGAAATCCAGGCCTCTGAGGAGAGATGTCTGGAAACCAAGCAATGGATCTGATTAGTGCCTAGGGGCTTGTTTTTTCCTTTTTACCTCTGGGGACATCTGTCTATGGGTCTGAGTGCAGGTAGTTGCTCAGTTGGGCTCAGATTGCCCCTGTTTTACCTGGGAAGCCACCACTATTGAGATGGATCAGGGACTTTGGAGGTTTATCCTATTAGAAGGGTTGTGGCCATTGGAATGGGCACACACAATTCCCGTGGAGAGGGCAAGTACAGTCCTCAGGTTTGGCTTCAGGGGCCTGTAGGTTGTGTAGGCCAGGGCTGTTTGGTCAGTTCTCTGAAAACACAAACTCGGCTTATGTTTCGGGTCATATGTATGGCAGAACTGATCTACAGGCCATGAGGAGAACTCTTCGGGATTTGAAAGAAGGGCGAGTGTGAGGCTCCTGCTCAATTTTTTGTCTCTGGATATCGTGTCACTCATGGTCGTGGAATTTCTGGGTGACTTCATGGGAAATGGACGAGTCTTACTCTCTGGTGGTTTGGCCCCGTCCAAAGAGTTTGGGGTCATTCTGTGGGCTGGAAGAAGTCCGTTTTTTTTTATTATTCTTGTTTTTTTCTTTTTTATCCTCAGGTGTCCCAACAAATGAGGGATTCCAGAGTAGAGCCCTTGGGAGGGGCGACTGGACCATCAGAAATTTGGTTAAAAATTGGGGCCTAGGGACATGTCAAGCCCATTATGACATCTAATGGTCCAGCAACTGAGAGGACTTACTAGAGAACAGGACTCATGCTGAGGGTCACAATGCGTGTGTATGCCCTCGTCGCACTCAAGAATGGGCGGGGCCTCAGGGTGAATGCTGGTTTCTCCTACACTGAACGTTGGACAATGTGCCAACCACAGGGTTCTTGCCATGGGTAAGGAGGAGTTCTGATTTCTGCATCACACTCACCCCTGGGAAGTGATTGGAGATAAGGTCTCGGTTCTGAAGCCTGAAAACTGAGGGAGGGAAGAGATGATGACCTAAGGCCATGGCGGGTTTTATGTGCTCAGTGTGCGGTCAGCTTTCTGGGTGTTGGTCAGGAGGTCCGGGCTCAGGTTGTGTTCGACAGTGCATTAGTGCCCAGGTTAGACTATATAATTTGGGTAAAGTCGAGTGCTGTGTAGGTTTACCCTCATTTAAGGTGCCTGGGCAGCTCATGAGGCAATAATTTTTTTTCTAGAGGGCAGGCAGAGTGCGGCATTGTGGGTCTGGAATTGTCAATCTTGAGGGCTTCGGGGCTAGGATTGTGAGGACGGAAGTCTGAGAAGACAAGCTAGACTTGGGTTTCAGGGCGAGGGCACGGCAGGTACCCCCTGCAGATCTGAATCAATATCTCATGCATCTGAAGTCAGGGCGAGGATCAGACGTTGGCTCAGGTTGGAGTTTCTGAGCATGACGGCCGCTTCATGAAGGGAGCGGAATGTCGAGGCCATTGAGGTTTTCCCACGTTGGGAGTTGTGGGATGCCCCCTTCATGGATTCCTTCTGCGGGACAATTGAGACCTGTTGGACAGCTCCAGGACATCCCATATGGAATGACTCCAGAGCACCGTTCGCGGATGGATGCCTGGGAATCCCGCCTCGCATTCCAATTGTCTCCTAGCAACAAGACAGTTTAGATCTGATGGCTCTGCGGGAGCAACCCTGTGGCTGAGTTGAAATAGACTTTCCTGAGGATGGGTCCTAATGTGTTTTTGTGTCCATGAGGGCCTTGGAATGGGGCGGTGGCACCAGGACCCTCAAGTACTCTCCTAAGCTTTGGACATGGCTCCCATGCACAGGTTTCCTTGTGGAGATGAGATGAGTTCTGATGGGTGCCTCACTAAAACCCCTATGCTCGTATTCGAATCAGGCTTTTGAGGACACATGCCTGTAACCCAAAGCAATGGATCCTATTATGGCCTAGGTTCCTTTCTGGTTCAATCTTCTTCTCTGGGGACATCCATCTATGGTATGAGTGGAGGTCGATTATCAGCTGGTGTCAGACAGCCCTTGTTTGTTCCAGGCGACCTACACTATTGGGATGGCCTCAGTGACTTTGGAGATTTCTCCTAATTTTTACGATTTTGGACCATGGAATGGGCAGAATTCCCATGGATTGGTAGGCACAGTCCTAATGTGTGGCTCCAGGGGCCCAGCCTGGAGGGTGTGTGGCCCAAGACTTTGAGGACAGAAGTCTGAAAACACAAACTCAGCTTAGGTTTGGGGACGTAGGTATGGCAGGCCCGATCTACAAACTATGAGAAGAACTCTTCAGGATATGAAGAAAGTGCGACTCTGAGGTACTTGATCAACTTTTGTCTCTGGATTTTGTATCAGTGATGGCCGTGGAATGACGGGGAGGCCTCATGGGCCATGGACGAATATTCCTCTCTGAGGATTTGGCCCGATTCCCAATTGCTTTTCGTCAATCTGTGGGATGGGAGGACTCATTTCAGTTTTGTTACCTCAGGTGTCCCACCAAAGAGGAATTCCAAAGCCAAACCGTGGGGAAGACTGAAGGGACAACCCGAACTATGGTTAAAAATTGGGGCCTAGGGGCATGGCAAGCCCAATATGATATCTCTTCATCCAGCCACTGAGTGGCCTTACTTGAGGACTGGGCTCAGCCTGAGCGTCACAATGTGTGTTTGTGACCAATGTGGCCCGCAAGCATGGGCGGGGCCTCATGGGCCACACTGGTTTCAACTACACTGAACGTTGGACAACATGCCAACCACAAGGTTTCTTGCTATGGGGAAGGTGTTCTGATTTCTGCATCACCTTCAACCCTGGGCAGTGACTGGAGATAAGGTCTAGGTTCTAAAACCTGAAAACTGATGTTGGGAAGAAATGACGACCTAAGGCCATGGCGGCTCGATGTGCTCAGTGTGCGGCCAGCTGTCTGGAAGGGGCCAGGTGGTCCAGGCTCAGGCTGTGTCAAAAAGGGCATTAGTGCCCTGGTCAGCCTATGTATTTGGGGTACAGCCAAGGTCGGTGCAGGATGATCCTCATTTGGGGTTACTGGGTAGCCCCAGAAGACAATGTTCTTCTTCTGCAGAGCCGGCAGAGTGCTGCATTGTAGTTCTGGATTACCAAACTGGAGGGCTTGTGGGCCAGTATTCTGACGACAAAAGTCTGAGAACACAAGCTAAGCTTAGGTTTCTGGGTGAGGCCATGGCACGCACAATCTACAGACCTGAATCGAGGTCTCGTGCATCTGAAGTCAGGGCGAGGATCAGACGATCGCTCAGGTTGGAGTTTCTGTCCCTGATGGCTCCTTCATGAATGGGGGGGGGGCATCAAGAGGGCATGGGTGTTTTCCCACGATGGGAGTTGTGAGAAGCTCCAAACTGCAGAGAGTCTTCTGCCGGACAATTGAGACCAGTTGTTTGGCTCCAGGCCAATGATTCTGAGCAGGGTTCTAAGGATGGATGGCTGGGTAGCCCACCTCGCATTCCAATTGTCTCCTAGCAACAAGACAGGTTAGATCTCCTGGATCTGTAGGGAGCAACCGAGGACGCTGAGTTGAAATGGACCCCCCTGGGGATGGGTCCAGCGTGCTTTTGTGTCTATGGAGACGTTGGATTGAAGCGGTGGCACTGGGGCCCTAAAGGGTTCTCCTAAACAGAGGCTTTGACACAGCTCCAACGTGCAAGTTTCCCATGTGTAGATGAGATGTTTTCTGATGGGTAAGTGAAGAAACAGCTATATGCTGCTTTTGAAATCCAGGCCTCTGAGGAGAGATGTCTGGAAACCAAAGCAATGGATCTGTTTAGTGCCTAGGGGCCTGTTCTTTCCTTTTTACCTCTGGGGACATCTGTCTATTGGTCGGAGTGCAGGTAGGTGCTCAGTTGGGCTCAGATTGCCCCTGTTTTTCCTGGGAAGCCACCACTATAGAGATGGATCAGGGAATTTGGAGGTTTATCCTATTAAAAGGGTTGTGGCCATTGGAATGGCCACACACAATTCCCTTGGAGAGGGCAAGTACAGTCCTCAGGTTTGGCTCCAGGGGCCTGAGCCTGTAGGTTGTGTTGGCCAGGGCTGTTTGGACAGTTGTCTGAAAACACAAACTCGGCTTATGTTTAGGGTCATAGGTATGGCAGGACTGATCTACAGACCATGAGGAGAACTCTTCGGGATTTGAAAGAAGGGTGAGTGTGAAGCTCCTGCTCAAGTTTTTGTCTCTGGATATCGTGTCACTCATGGTTGTGGAATTTCTGGGTGACTTCATGGGAAATGGACGAGTCTTACTCTCTGGTGGTTTGTCCCCGTCCAAAGAGTTTGGGGTCATTCTGTGGGCTGGAAGAAGTCCGTTTTTTTTTAATTCTTGTTTTTTTCTTTTTTATCCTCATGTGTCCCAACAAATGAGGGATTCCAGAGTAGAGCCCTGTGGAGGGGCGACTGGACCATCAGAAATTTGGTTAAAAATTGGGGCCTAGGGACATGTCAAGCCCATTATGACATCTAATTGTCCAGCAACTGAGAGGACTTACTAGAGGAAAGGACTCATGCTGAAGGTCACAATGCCTGTGTATGCCCTCGTCGCACTCAAGAATGGGCGGGGCCTCAGGGTGAATGCTGGTTTCTCCTACACTGAACGTTGGACAACGTGCCAACCATAGGGTTCTTGCCATGGGTAAGGAGGAGTTCTGATTTCTGCATCACACTCACCCCTGGGAAGTGATTGGAGATAAGGTCTCGGTTCTGAAGCCTGAAAACTGAGGTAGGGAAGAGATGATGACCTAAGGCCATGGCGGGTTTTATGTGCTCAGTGTGCGGTCAGCTTTCTGGGTGTTGGTCAGGAGGTCCGGGCTCAGGTTGTGTTCGACAGTGCATTAGTGCCCAGGTTAGACTATATAATTTGGGTAAGGTCGAGTGCTGTGTAGGTTTATCCTCATTTAAGGTGCCTGGGTAGCTCATGAGGCAATATTGTTTTTTTTTCTAGAGGGCCGGCAGAGTGCTGCATTGTGGGTCCGGAATTTCCAAATTTTAGGACTTCGGGGCCAGGATTGTGAGGACGGAAGTGTGAGAGTACAAGCTAGACTTGGGTTTCAGGGCGAAGGCACGGCAGGTACCCCCTGCAGATCTGAACCAATATCTCATGCTTCTGAAGTGAGGGCGAGGATCAGACGTTGGCTCAGGTTGGAGTTCCTGTGCATGATGGACGCTTCATGAAGGGAGCGGAATCTCGAGGCCATTGAGGGTTTCCCACGTTGGGAGTTGTGGGATGCCCCCTTCATGGATTCCTTCTGCGGGACAATTGAGACCTGTTGGACAGCTCCAGGACAGCCCATATGGAAATACTCTAGAGCACCATACGCGTATGGATGCCTGGAAAGCCCTCCTCGCATACCAATTGTCTCCTAGCAACAAGACAGTTTAGATCTGATGGCTCTGCGGGAGCAACCGGGGTGGCTGAGTTGAAATGGACTTTACTGAGGATGGGTACTAATGTGTTTTTGTGTCCATGAGGGCCTTGGAATGGGGCGGTGGCACCGGGACCCTGAAGTACTATCCTAAGCTTTGGACATGGCTCCCATGCACAGGTTTCCTTGTGGAGACGAGATGAGTTCTGATGGGTGCCTCAGGAAAACCCCTATGCTCGTATTGGAATCAGGCTTTTGAGGACACATGCCTGTAACCCAAAGCAATGGATCCTATTATGGCCTAGGGTCCTGTCTGGTTCAATCTTCTTCTCTGGGGACATCCATCTATGGTATGAGTGGAGGTCGATTATCAGCTGGTGTCAGACAGCCCTTGTTTGTTCCGGGTGACCTACACTATTGGGATGTCCTCAGGGACTTTGGAGGTTTCTACTAATTTGTATGATTTAGGACCATGGAATGGGCAGAATTCCCATGGATTGGTAGGCACAGTCCTAATGTGTGGCGCCAGGCACCCAGCCTGGAGGGTGTGTGGCCCAAGATTTTGAGGACAGAAGTCTGAAAACACAAACTCAGCTTAGGTTTGGGGACGTAGGTATGGCAGGCCCGATCGACAAACCATGAGAAGAACTCTTCAGGATATGAAGAAAGTGCGAGTCTGAGGCGCTTGCTCAAGCTTTTGTTCCAATTGTCTCCTAGCAAGAAGACAGGTTAGATCTCCTGGATCTGTGGGGAGCAACCGAGTACGCTGAGTTGAAATGGACACCCCTGGGGATGGGTCCTAACCTGCTTTTGTGTCTATGGAGACCTTGGAATGAAGCGGTGGCACTGGGGCCCTAAAGGGTTCTCCTAAACAGAGGCTTTGACACAGCTCCAACGTGCAAGTTTCCCATGTGTAGATGAGATGTTTTCTGATGGGTGAGTCAAGAAACAGCTATATACTGCTTTTGAAATCCAGGCCTCTGAGGAGAGATGCCTGGAAACCAAAGCAATGGATCTGATTAGTGCCTAGGGGCCTGTTCTTTCCTTTTTACCTCTGGGGACATCTGTCTATGGGTCTGAGTGCAGGTAGGTGCTCATTTGGGCTCAGATTGCCCCTGTTTTTCCTGGGAAGCCACCACTTTTGAGATGGATCAGGGTCTTAGGAGGTTTATCCTATTAGAAGGGTTGTGGCCATTGGAATGGGCACACACAATTCCCTTGGAGAGGGCAAGTACAGTCCTCAGGTTTGGCTCCAGGGGCCTGAGCCTGTAGGTTGTGTAGGCCAGGGCTGTTTGGACAGTTGTCTGAAAACACAAACTCGGCTTATGTTTCGGGTCATAGGTATGGCAGGACTGATGTACAGACCATGAGGAGAACTCTTCGGGATTTGAAAGAAGGGCAAGTGTGAGGCTCTGCTCAAGTTTTTGTCTCTGGATATCGTGTCACTCATGGTCGTGAAATTTCTATGTGACTTTATGGGAAATGGACGAGTCTTACTCTTTGGTGGTTTGGCCCCGTCCAAAGAGATTTGGGTCATTCTGTGGGCTTGAAGAAGTCCGTTTTTTTTTTTTGTTGTTGTTGTTGTTGTTTTCTTTTTTAACCTCAGGTGTCCCACCAAATGAGGCATTCCAGAGTAGAGACCTGGGGAGGGGCGACTGGACAGTCAGAAATCTGGTTAAATATTGGGGCCTAGGGACATGTCAAGCCCATTATGACATCTAAAGGTCCAGCCACTGAGAGGACTTACTAGAGGACAGGACTCATACTGAGGGTCACAATGCGTGTGTATGCCCTCGTCGCACTCAAGAATGGGCGGGGCCTCAGGGTGAATGCTGGTTTCTCCTACACTGAACGTTGGACAACGTGCCAACTACAAGGGTTCTTGCCATGGGTAAGGAGGAGTTCTGATTTCTGCATCACACTCACCCCTGGGCAGTGATTGGAGATAAGGTCTCGGTTCTGAAGCCTGAAAACTGAGGTAGGGAAGAGATGATGACCTAAGGCCATGGCGGGTTTTATGTGCTCAGTGTGCGGTCAGCTTTCTGGGTGTTGGTCAGGAGGTCCGGGCTCAGGTTGTGTTCGACAGTGCATTAGTGCCCAGGTTAGACTATATAATTTGGGTAAAGTCGAGTGCTGTGTAGGTTTACCCTCATTTAAGGTGCCTGGGCAGCTCATGAGGCAATAATTTTTTTTCTAGAGGGCAGGCAGAGTGCTGCATTGTGGGTCCGGAATTGCCAAACTTGAGGGCTTCGGGGCCAGGAGTGTGAGGACGGAAGTCTGAGAGGACAAGCTAGACTTGGGTTTCAGGGCGAGGGCACGGCAGGTACCCCCTGCAGATCTGAACCAATATCTCATGCATCTGATGTCAGCGCGAGGATCAGACTTTGGCTCAGGTTGGAGTTTCTGAGCATGACGGCCGCTTCAGGAAGGGAGCAGAATCTCGAGGCCATTGAGGTTTTCCCACGTTGGGAGTTGTGGGATGCCCCCTTCAAGGATTCCTCCTGCGGGACAATTGAGACCTGTTGGACAGCTCTAGGACATCCCATATGGAATGACTCCAGAGCACCGTTCGCGGATGGATGCCTGGGAAGCCCGCCTCGCATTCCAATTGTCTCCTAGCAACAAGACAGTTTAGATCTGATGGCTCTGCCGGAGCAACCGGGGTGGCTGATTTGAAATGGACTTTCCTGAGGATGGGTCCTAATGTGTTTTTGTGTCCATGAGGGCCTTGGAATGGGGCGGTGGCACCGGGACCCTGAAGTACTCTCCTAAGCTGTGGACATGGCTCCCATGCACAGGTTTCCTTGTGGAGACGAGATGAGTTCTGATGGGTGCCTCAGGAAAACCCCTATGCTCGTATTGGAATCAGGCTTTTGAGGACACATGCCTGTAACCCAAAGCAATGGATCCTATTATGGCCTAGGGTCCTGTCTGGTTCAATCTTCTTCTCTGGGGACATCCATCTATGGTATGAGTGGAGGTCGATTATCAGCTGGTGTCAGACAGCCCTTGTTTGTTCCGGGCGACCTACACTATTGGGATGGCCTCAGGGACTTTGGAGGTTTCACCTAATTTGTACGATTTTGGACCATGGAATGGGCAGAATTCCCATGGATTGGTAGGCACAGTCCTAATGTGTGGCTCCAGGGGCCCAGCATGGAGGCTGTGGGGCCCAAGATTTGAGGACAGAAGTCTGAAAACACAAACTCAGCTTAGATTTGGGGACGTAGGTATGGCAGGCCCGATCTACAAACCATGAGAAGAAGCTTCAGGATATGAAGAAAGTGCGAGTCTGAGGCGCTTGCTCAGGCTTTTGTCTCTGGATTTTGTATCAGCGATGGCCGTGGAATGTCGGGGAGGCCTCATGGGCCATGGATGAACCTTCCTCTCTGAGGATTGGGCCTGATTCCCTATTGCTTTTCTTCAATCTGTGAGATGGAAGTCTCCTATCAGGTTTGTTACCTCAGGTGTCCCACCAAAAGAGGATTTCCAAAGCAAGCCTTGGGGAAGACTGAAGGGACAAGCCGAGCTATGGTTAAAAATTGGGGCCTAGCGGCATGGCAAGCCCAATATTCTATCTCTTCATCCAGCCACTGAGTGGCCTTACTTGAGGACTGGGCTCAGCCTGAGCGTCACAATGTGTGTTTGTGACCAATTTGGCCCGCGAACATGGGCGGGGCCTCATGGGCCACACTGGTTTCAACTACACTGAACGTTGGACAACATGTCAACCACAAGGTTTCTTGCCATGGGGAAGGAGTTCTGATTTCTGCATCACCTTCAACCCTGGGCAGTGATTGGAGATAATGTCTAGGTGCTGAAACCTGAAAACCGAGGTTGGGAAGAGATGACGACCTAAGGCCATGGCGGCTCAATGTGCTCAGTGTGTGGCCAGCTGTCTGGGAGGGGCCAGGGGGTCCAGGCTCAGGCTGTGTCAGAAAGGGCATTAGTGCCCTGGTCAGCCTATGTATTTGGGGTACAGCCAAGGTCGGTGCAGGTTGATCCTCATTTGGGGTTACTGGGTAGCCCCAGAGGACAATGTTTATCTACTGGAGGGCCGGCAGAGTGCTGCATTGTAGTTCTGGATTGCCAAACTGGAGGGCTTGTGGGCCAGTAGTCTGTCGACAAAAGTCTGAGAACACAAGCTAGGCTTAGGTTTCTGGGTGAGGCCATGGCAGGCACAATCTACAGACCTGAATCGAGATCTGGTGCATCTGAAGTCAGGGCGAGGATCAGATGATCGCTCAGGTTGGAGTTTCCGTCCCTGATGGCCCCTTCATGAATGGGCGGGGCATCACGAGGCCATGGGTGTTTTCCCACGATGGGAGTTGTGCGAAGCTCCAAACTGCAGAGAGTCTTCTGCAGGACAATTGAGACCTGTTGTTTGGCTCCAGGCCAATGATTCTGAGCAGGGTTCTAAGGATGGATGGCTGGGTAGCCCACCTCGCATTCCAATTGTCTCCTAGCAACAAGACAGGTTAGATCTCCTGGATCTGTGGGGAGTAACCGAGGACGCTGAGTTGAAATGGACACCCCTGGGGATGGGTCCTAACCTGCTTTTGTGTCCATGGAGACCTTGGAATGAAGCGGTGGCACTGGGGCCCTAAAGGGTTCTCCTAAACAGAGGCTTTGACACAGCTCCAACGTGCATGTTTCCCATGTGTAGATGAGATGTTTTCTGATGGGTGAGTCAAGAAACAGCTATATGCTGCTTTTGAAATCCAGGCCTCTGAGGAGAGATGCCTGGAAACCAAAGCAATGGATCTCATTAGTGCCTAGGGGCCTGTTCTTTCCTTTTTACCTCTGGGGACATCTGTCTATGGGTCTGAGTGCAGGTAGGTGCTCATTTGGGCTCAGATTTCCCCTGTTTTTCCTGGGAAGCCACCACTATTGAGATGGATCAGGGACTTTGGAGGTTGATCCTATTAGAAGGGTTGTGGCCATTGGAATGGGCACACACAATTCCCTTGGAGAGGGCAAGTACAGTCCTCAGGTTTGGCTCCAGGGGCCTGAGCCTGTAGGTTGTGTAGGCCAGGGTTGTTTGGACAGTTGTCTGAAAACACAAACTCGGCTTATGTTTCGGGTCATAGGTATGGCAGGAATGATCTACAGACCATGAGGAGAACTCTTCGGGATTTCAAAGAAGGGCGAGTGTGAGGCTCCTGCTCAAGTTTTTGTCTCTGGATATCGTGTCACTCATGGTCGTGGAATTTCTGGGTGACTTCATGGGAAATGGACGAGTCTTACTCTCTGGTGGTTTGGCCCCGTCCAAAGAGTTTGGGGTCATTTTGTGGGCTGGAAGAAGTCCGTTTTTTTTTTGTTGTTGTTGTTGTTGTTGTTGTTTTCCTTTTTAACCTCGGTTGTCCCACCAAATGATGGATTCCAGAGTCGTGCCCGGGTGAGGGGCGACTGGACAATCAGAAATCTGGTTAAAAATTGGGGCCTAGGGACATGTCAAGCCCATTATGACATCTAATGATCCAGCCACTGAGAGGACTTACTAGAGGACAGGACTCATGCTGAGGGTCACAATGCGTGTGTATGCCCTCGTCGCACTCAAGAATGGGCGGGGCCTCAGGATGAATGCTGGTTTCTCCTACATTGAACGTTGGACAACGTGCCAACCACAAGGGTTCTTGCCATGGGTAAGGAGGAGTTCTGACTTCTGCATCACACTCACCCCTGGGCAGTGATTGGAGATAAGGTCTCGGTTCTGAAGCCTGAAAACTGAGGTAGGAAGGAGATGATGACCTAAGGCCATAGCGGGTTTTATGTGCTCAGTGTGCGGTCAGCTTTCTGGGTGTTGGTCAGGAGGTCCGGGCTCAGGTTGTGTTCGACAGTGCATTAGTGCCCAGGTTAGACTATATAATTTGGGTAAAGTCGAGTTCTGTGAAGGTTTACCCTCATTTATGTTGCCTGGGAAGCTCATGAGGCAATAATTTTTTTTCTAGAGGGCAGGCAGAGTGCTGCATTGTGGGTCTGAAATTGCCAAACTTGAGGGCTTCGGGGACAGGAGTGTGAGGACGGAAGTCTGAGAAGACAAGCTAGAATTGGGTTTCAGGGCGAGGGCACGGCAGGTACCCCCTGCAGATCTGAACCAATATCTCATGAATCTGAAGTCAGGGCGAGGATCAGACGTTGGCTCAGGTTGGAGTTTCTGAGCATGACGGCCGCTTCATGAAGGGAGCGGAATCTCGAGGCCATTGAGGTTTTCCCACGTTGGGGGTTGTGGGATGCCCCCTTCAAGGATTCCTCCTGCGGGACAACTGAGACCTGTTGGACAGCTCCAGGACATCCCATATGGAATGACTCCAGAGCACCGTTTGCAGATGGATGCCTGGGAAGCCCGCCTCGCATTCCAATTGTCTCCTAACAACAAGACAGTTTAGATCTGATGGCTCTGCGGGAGCAACCCGGGTGGCTGAGTTGAAACGGACTTTCCTGAGGATGGGTCCTAATATGTTTTTGTGTCCATGAGGGCCTTGGAATGGGGCGGTGGCACCGGGACCCTGAAGTACTCTCCTAAGCTTTGGACATGGCTCCCATGCACAGGTTTCCTTGTGGAGACGAGATGAGTTCTGATGGGTGCCTCAGGAAAACCCCTATGCTCGTATTGGAATCAGGCTTTTGAGGACACATGCCTGTAACCCAAAGCAATGGATCCTATTATGGCCTAGGGTCCTGTCTGGTTCAATCTTCTTCTCTGGGGACATCCATCTATGGTATGAGTGGAGGTCGATTATCAGCTGGTGTCAGACAGCCCTTGTTTGTTCCGGGCGACCTACACTATTGGGATGGCCTCAGGGACTTTGGAGGTTTCTCCTAATTTATACGATTTTGGACCATGTAATAGGCAGAATTCCCATGGATTGGTAGGCACAGTCCTAATGTGTGGCTCCAGGGGCCCAGCCTGGATAGTGTGGGGTCCAAAACGTTGAGGACAGAGGTCTGAAAACAGAAACTCAGCTTAGGTTTGGGGATGTAGGTATGGCAGGCCCGATCTACAAACATTGAGAAGAACTCTTCAGGATATGAAGAAAGTGCGAGTCTGAGGCGCTTGCTCAGGCTTTTGTCTCTGGATTTTGTATGAGCGATGGCCGTGGAATGTCGGGGAAGCCTCATGGGCCATGGACGAATCTTCCTCTCTGAGGATTTGGCCCGATTCCCAATTGCTTTTCGTCAATCTGTGGGATCGGAGGTCTCCTTTCAGTTTTGTTATCTCAGGTGTCCCACCAAAAGAGGAATTCCAAAGCCAAGCCGTGGGGAAGACTGAAGGGACAACCCGAACTATGGTTAAAAATTGGGGCCTAGGGGCATGGCAAGCCCAATATGCTATCTCTTCATCCAGCCACTGAGTGGCCTTACTTGAGGACTGGGCTCAGCTTGAGCGTCACAATGTGTGTTTGGGACCAATGTAGCCCGCGAGCTAGGGCGGGACCTCATGGGCCACACTGGTTTCAACTACACTGAACGTTGGACAACATGCCAACCACAAGGTTTATTGCCATGGGGAAGGAGTTCTGATTTCTGCATCACCTTCAACCCTGGGCAGTGATTGGAGATAAGGTCTAGGTTCTGAAACCTGAAAACCGAGGTTGGGAAGAGATGACGACCTAAGGCCATGGCGGCTCGATGTGCTCAGTGTGCGGCCAGCTGTCTGGGAGGGTCCAGGGGCTCCAGGCTCAGGCTGTGTCAGAAAGGGCATTAGTGCCCTGGTCAGCCTATGTATTTGGGGTACAGCCAAGGTCGGTGCAGGTTGATCCTCATTTGGGTTACTGGGTATACCCAGAGGACAATGTTTTTCTTCTGGAGGGCAGGCAGAGTGGTGCATTGTAGTTCTGGATTGCCAAACTGGAGGGCTTGAGGGCCAGTAGTCTGACGACAAAAGTCTGAGAACACAAGCTAGGCTTAGGATTCTGGCTGAGGCCATGGCAAGTACAATCTACAGACCTGAATCGAGATCTCGTGCATCTGAAGTCAGGGCGAGGATCAGACGATCGCTCAGGTTGGAGTTTCTGTCCCTGATGGCCCCTTCATGAATGGGGGGGGCATCACGAGGCCATGGGTGTTTTCCCACGATGGGAGTTGTGAGAAGCTCCAAACTGCAGTGTCTTCTGCAGGACAATTGAGACCTGTTGTTTGGCTCCAGGCCAATGATTCTGAGCAGGGTTCTAAGGATGGATGGCTGGGTAGTCCACCTCGCATTCCAATTGTCTCCTAGCAACAAGACAGGTTAGATCTCCTGGATCTGTGGGGAGCAACCGAGGACGCTGATTTGAAATGGACACCCCTGGGGATGGGTCCTAACGTGCTTTTGTGTCTATGGAGACCTTGGAATGAAGCGGTGGCACTGGGGCCCTAAAGGGTTCTCCTAAACAAAGGCTTTGACACAGCTCCAACGTGCAAGTTTCCCATGTGTAGATGAGATGTTTTCTGATGGGTGAGTCAAGAAACAGCTATATGCTGGTTTGAAATCCAGGCCTCTGAGGAGAGATGCCTGGAAACCAAAGCAATGGATCTGATTAGTGCCTAGGGGCCTGTTCTTTCCTTTTTACCTCTGGGGACATCTGTCTATGGGTCTGAGTGCAGGTAGGTGCTTAGTTGGGCTCAGATTGCCCCAGTTTTTCCTGGGAAGCCACCATTATTGAGATGGATCAGGGACTTTGGAGGTTGATCCTATTAGAAGGGTTGTGGCCATTGGAATGGGCACACACAATTCCCTTGGAGAGGGCAAGTACAGTCCTCAGGTTTGGCTCCAGGGGCCTGAGCCGGTAGGTTGTGTAGGCCAGGGCTGTTTGGACAGTTGTCTGAAAACACAAACTCGGCTTATGTTTCGTGTTATAGGTATGGCAGGACTGATCTACAGACCATGAGGAGAACTCTTCGGGATTTCAAAGAAGGGCGAGTGTGAGGCTCCTGCTCAAGTTTTTGTCTCTGGATTTCGTGTCACTCATGGTCGTGCAATTTCTGGGTGACTTCATGGGAAATGGACGAGTCTTACTCTCTGGTGGTTTGGCCCCGTCCAAAGAGTTTGGGGTCATTTTGTGGGCTGGAAGAAGTCCGTTTTTTTTTTGTTGTTGTTTTTGTTGTTTCTTTTTTAACCTCAGTTGTCCCACCAAATGATGGATTCCAGAGTCGAGCCCTGGGGAGGGGCGACTGGACAATCAGAAATCTGGTTAAAATTGGGGCCTAGGGACATGTCAAGCCCATTATGACATCTAATGGTCCAGCCACTGAGAGGACTTACTAGAGACAGGACTCATGCTGAGAGTCACAATGCGTGTGTATGCCCTCGTCGCACTCAAGAATGGGCGGGGCCTCAGGGTGAATGGTGGTTTCTCCTACACTGAACGTTGGACAACGTGCCAACCACAAGGGTTCTTGCCATGGGTAAGGAGGAGTTCTGACTTCTGCATCACACTCACCCCTGGGCAGTGATTGGTGATAAGGTCTCGGTTCTGAAGCCTGAAAACTGAGGTAGGGGAGAGATGATGACCTAAGGCCATGGCGGGTTTTATGTGCTCAATGTGTGGTCAGCTTTCTGGCTGTTGGTCAGGAGGTCCGGCCTCAGGTTGTGTTCGACAGTGCATTAGTGCCCAGGTTAGACTATATAATTTGGGTAAAGTCGAGTGCTGTGTAGGTTTACCCTCATTTAAGGTGCCTGGGCAGCTCATGAGGCAATAATTTTTTCTAGAGGGCAGGCAGAGTGCTGCATTGTGGGTCCGGAATTGCCAAACTTGAGGGCTTCGAGGCCAGGAGTGTGAGGACGGAAGTCTGAGAAGACAAGCTAGACTTGGGTTTCAGGGCGAGGGCACGGCAGGTACCCCCTGCAGATCTGAACCAATATCTCATGCATCTGAAGTCAGGGCGAGGATCAGACGTTGGCTCAGGTTGGAATTTCTGAGCATGACGGCCGCTTCATGAAGGGAGCGGAATCTCGAGGCCATTGAGGTATTCCCACGTTGGGAGTTGTGGGATGCCCACTTCAAGGATTCCTTCTGCGGAACAATTGAGACCTGTTGGACAGATCCAGGACATCCCATATGGAATGACTCCAGAGCACCGTTCGCGGATGGATGCCTGGGAAGCCCGCCTCGCATTCCAATTGTCTCCTAGCAACAAGACAGTTTACATCTGATGGCTCTGCCGGTGCAACCGGGGTGGCTGAGTTGAAATGGACTTTCGTCAGGATGGGTCCTAATGTCTTTTTGTGTCCATGAGGGCCTTGGAATGGGGCGGTGACACCGGGACCCTGAAGTACTCTCCTAAGCTTTGGACATGGCTCCCATGCACAGGTTTCCTTGTGGAGATGAGATGAGTTCTGATGGGTGGCTCAGGAAAACCCCTATGCTCGTATTGGAATCAGGCTTTTGAGGACACATGCCTGTAACCCAAAGCAATGGATCCTATTATGGCCTAGGGTCCTGTCTGGTTCAATCTTCTTCTCTGGGGACATCAATCTATGGTATGAGTGGAGGTCGATTATCAGCTGGTGTCAGACAGCCCTTTTTTGTTCCGGGCGACCTACACTGTTGGGGTGGCCTCGGGGACTTTGGAGGTTTCTCCTAATTTGTACGATTTTGGACCATGGAATGGGCAGAATTCCCATGGATTGGTAGGCACAGTCCTAATGTGTGGCTCCAGGGGCCCAGTCTGGAGGGTGTGTGGCCCAAGACTTTGAGGACAGAAGTCTGAAAACACAAACTCAGCTTAGGTTTGGGGACGTAGGTATGGCAGGCCCGATCTACAAACCATGAAAAGAACTCTTCAGGATATGAAGAAAGTGCGAATCTGAGGCGCTTGCTCAGGCTTTTGTCTCTGGATTTTGTATCAGCGATGGCCGTGGAATGTCGTGGAGGCCTCATGGGCCATGGACGAATCTTCCTATCTGAGGATTTGACCCGATTCCCAATTGCTTTTCATCAATCTGTGGAATGGGAGGACTCATTTCAGGTTTGTTACCTCAGGTGTCCCACCAAAAAAGGAATTCCAAAGCCAAGCCGTGGGTAAGACTGAAGGGACAACCCGAACTATGGTTAAAAATTGGGGCCTAGGGGCAAGGCAAGGCCAATATGCTATCTCTTCATCCAGCCACTGAGTGGCCTAGCTTGAGGACTGGGCTCAGCCTGAGCGTCACAATGTGTGTTTGTGACCAATGTGGCCCGCGAGCATGGGCGGTGCCTCATGGGCCACACTGGTTTCAACTACACTGAACGTTGGACAACATGCCAACCACAAGGTTTATTGCCATGGGGAAGGAGTTCTGATTTCTGCATCACCTTCAACCCTGGGCAGTGATTGGAGATAAGGTCTAGGTGCTGAAACCTGAAAACCGAGGTTGGGAAGAGATGACGACCTAAGGACACGGCGGCTCGATGTGCTCAGTGTGCGGCCAGCAGTCTGGGAGGGTCCAGGGGGTCCAGGCTCAGGCTGTGTCAGAAAGGGCATTAGTGCCCTGGTCAGCCTATGTATTGGGGGTACATTCAAGGTCGGTGCAGGTTGATCCACATTTGGGGTTACTGGGTAGCCCCAGAGGACAATGTTTTTCTTCTGGAGGGCAGGCAGAGTGCTGCATTGTAGTTCTGGATTGCCAAACTGGAGGGCTTGTGGGCCAGTAGTCTGACGACAAAAGTCTGAGAACACAAGCTAGGCTTAGGTTTCTGGGTGAGGCCATGGCACGCACAATCTACAGACCTGAATCGAGATCTCGTGCATCTGAAGTCAGGGCGAGGATCAGACGATCGCTCAGGTTGGAGTTTCTGTCCCTGATGGCCCCTTCATGAATGGGCGGGGGCATCACGAGGCCATGTGTGTTTTCTCACGATGGGAGTTGTGAGAAGCTCCAAACTGCAGAGAGTCTTCTGCAGGACAATTGAGACCTGTTGTTTGGCTCCAGGCCAATGATTCTGAGCAGGGTTCTAAGGATGGATGGCTGGGTAGCCCACCTCGCATTCCAATTGTCTCCTAGCAACAAGACAGGTTAGATCTCCTGGATCTGTGGGGAGCAACCGAGGACGCTGAGTTGAAATGGACACCCCTGGGGATGGGTCCTAACGTACTTTTGTGTCTATGGAGACCTTGGAATGAAGCGGTGGCACTGGGGCCCTAAAGGGTTCTCCTAAACAGAGGCTTTGACACAGCTCCAACGTGCAAGTTTCCCATGTTTAGATGAGATGTTTTCAGATGGGTGAGTCAAGAAACAGCTATATGCTGCTTTTGAAATCCAGGACTCTGAGGAGAGATGCCTGGAGACCAAAGCAATGAATCTGATTAGTGCCTAGGGGCCTGTTCTTTCCTTTTTAACTCTGGGGACATCTGTCTATGGGTCTGAGTGCAGGTAGGTGCTCAGTTGGGCTCAGATTGCCACTGTTTTTCCTGGGAAGCCACCACTATTGAGATGGATCAGGGACTTTGGAGGTTTATCCTATTAGAAGGGTTGTGGCCATTGGAATGGGCACACACAATTCCCTTGGAGAGGGCAAGTATAGTCCTCAGGTTTGGCTCCAGGGGCCTGAGCCTGTAGGTTGTGTAGGCCAGGGCTGTTTGGACATTTGTCTGAAAACACAAACTCGGCTTATGTTTCGGGTCATAAGTATGGCAGGACTAATCTACAGACCATGAGGAGAACTCTTCGGGATTGAAAGAAGGGCGAGTGTGAGGCTCTGCTCAAGTTTTTGTCCTGGATATCGTGTCACTCATGGTCATTGAATTTCTGGTTGACTTCATGGGAAATGGACGAGTCTTACTCTCTGGTGGTTTGGCCACGTCCAAAGAGTTTGCGGTCATTCTGTGGGCTGGAAGAAGTCCGTTTTTTTTTTTTTTGTTGTTGTTGTTGTTGTTTTTTTCTTTTTTAACCTCAGGTGTCCCACCAAATGATGGATTCCAGAGTAGAGCCCTGGGGAGGGGCGACTGG